>NW_024884142.1:16458030-16744597 GCF_019232065.1 Centrocercus urophasianus
ACCAAGCCGAGGAACAGCTCAGTTCAGAGGAAAGCTGAATTCAAACACACCCTCATAATCCGGCTGGGTAGGTATTAACCAAGCAATCTTTTACACTCAAGGATAAGTTTACACAACATAGCCCTGCAGTTATCAGTAACATAGCTCCAGGGAGTTACCTGCTCACTGTTGCTTTTAGAACTCTCTTTGCACATTCAAATCACTCTCTCCTCAGAAGCACATCCCCTGCTTTGAGATTTTCTTCACATTCCCTCTAGTTTGTTCCCATTCTGTTATATACTCACTACCCTAGAGGGAGAGATGTCAGCCACATGATTGTTAGTTTTTCTCTCAACAGTCAGGAGGTGAAAGGGATGAAAAGTGGAGAACTGATGGGCAGTACAAACTACTGCTTTGAAACTCAAGGTGGGCATGGAAAAAAAAAGACTTTTGCACCAAGTACAGTAAGTCTGCATTTGCTGCCTTCTCTCTCATACTGCATGGAGCTTGGACCATCAGTATGGCTTGTTAAAGTGCTGGTGCTCTCTGTGCCTATGCATCTCCTGTCTCTCTACACAGCTGAATTGCAAATAGGATGTGCTAGAGTATTTCCAGCACATCTATTTTCAGAAAATCAGCTGTCTTGTTTAGCTTGCCTGCAGTCTTGATAACATTGAGGGACGTGTTTTTTACTTTTAGAATTTTACAACTGTAATAATATTTACAGGATCTCTCCACCTCACACACAGGAATAACTCATGCAAGGGTATTTTCTACTTCAGTTCTATTTATGCCTGGAGTATAAAGATGCATGTGAATAAAGAATTTGCTAGCACTCACTGTGTTACAGATGTACTTAGGCATAGACTTGGCTTCAGATGGAGAAGTACTGCAAAAAGACGAGTTTCAGTGTTTGCAGTTCATAACCAAAAAAATACACGATGGTATCAAAAGTAGCAGTAAAAATAACTTGTTTTTGACAACATGCAGAGCATATTTGATCTATATAGGCTGGATTGCTGGGCTGAGGCCAGTGGGATGAAGTTCAACAATACCATGTGCCATGTCCTGCACTTTGGCCACAGCAACCCCAGCATGCTACAGGCTGGAAGGCCGCAAGGAGGAGAAGGATCTAGGGGTATTAGTCAACAGCCATCTGAACATGAGCCAGCAGTGTGCCCAGGTGGCCACAAAGGCCAATGGCATCCTGGCTTGTATCAGAAATAATTCTGCCAGCAGGTGCAGAGAGGTGATCATCTGTCTGTACTCAACACTGTTAAGGCTGCAGCTTGAGTGCTGTGTTTGGTTTTGAGCCCCTCACCACAAGAAGAGCATTGATGCTCTGGAGCGTGTCCAGAGAAGGACAGAGATGTTGTGAGGGCTCTGGAGCACAAATGTTACGAGAAGTGGCTGAGGGAACCAGGATTATTCAGCCTGGAGAAGAGGAAGCTCAGGGGAGACCTTATAGACCTCTACAACTACCCAAAGCGAGGTTGTGGCAAGGTGGGGATCAGCCTCTTCTGCATAATTAGTGATAGGACTAGAGGGAATGGCCTCTAGTTGCACAAGGAGAAACTCAAGTTGGGCACTAGGAAAGATTTCTTCTCTGAAAAAGTAGTCAGGCACTGGATCAGGCTGCTCAGGGAGGTGATAGAGTCACCATCCCTGGAGGTGTTCAAGAAACATTTAGATGTTGTAGTAAGGGACATGGTATAGTGGGAAAATATTGGTGATAGGTGCACAGCTGGACTTTTTGGAAGTCTTTTCAAACCTTGGTGATTCTGTGATTCTACATTCAGTTAAAGACCCCATTTCATCTTACTGCACCCTAACAGAAGTAATTTTTTGTCCTTTCGTTTTACAGCTAATGCAAAGATATAGGGAAAATGTTAGTAAAAACAGACATTTTTGTATTACTCCAGAAGCAGAGAAATGGATATGCTTAATTAAACAATGTCTTCTAACTGTAACTCTGTTACAGTTTCTTCTCACTGTGTTTGCAGGAGACCAAAATGTTGGCTTGCCCATCTCTGTTGAAGGAGCAGTGATCTCAGCTGTCTACAGTGGTGCAGCTCTGAAGGGAGCATGCATATTCTGCTGCCTGGGAGACCATGGTGAGTATGCTGTAGAACAAGCAATCTGCAAAGGAGGTTCATTATTCTCTTTTCTCTTTACCAGATGCACCTTTCAAATTTTTTTCCAATTTCTTTTTTTTTCTCTTTGTTCTCTTCTGTAGTCATTATTTTGAAACCTATTTTCACAGAGTCATAGAGACAGAATATTTTGGGTTGGGAGGGACCTTTAAAGATCGTTTGGTCCAACTCTCCTGCAGTGAAGAGGGACATCTACAGCTAGATCAGATTGTTCAGAGCCACATCCAGACCCACCTTGAACGTTTCCAAGGACAGGATGTCCACCACCTCTCTGGGCAACCTGTTCCAGTGCTCTCAGCTCTCCCTGGAGCCTTCCTTCCTCCAGGATGAACAGCTCCAGCTCTCCCAGCCTGTCCTCACAGCGTAGGGGTTCCACCCCTTGGATTATACTTCCATACTAGCACTTCATCACTCTCCTTACAAAGGAGTAAGTTCCCTATTCTGGCAGAGTTCTTTGCTTCCATTCTGCTTTGTTTGCATGTGCTGCAAAGCATTAGACACCTAAAAAGGCAAATTTGCTGTCACATTGCCAGAGTAAACAGAATGCTTTATTTCACTCTTCTATTTATTTCTACCATTGCTTTTAAGTACCAAAAAAAACTTTACTGAGTTTCCTACTTCCTTCAAGGGTTTGGGTTTTGATGTCTTTCTTCCCAGCACTTTGGGACTTAGTGAAGTTAACATTGCTCTCAATCTAGCTTAAAAATTTTCATCACAGTTGCTACATAATTTTCATCTGATGGGGGCTTCCTTGGGCTGCCAGGCTGCAGGAACTTCTTAATTGTAGGCATGTTGCTCATTCTGGTTTTAAAAGCCTGAAAAATAAAAGCAAGAGGGATAAGTCCCGACGATGCGAGCAGCAACTTTCCATACGATCCATCCATAGGATACTGGACAGCTTCTTCCCCCTGCTGGTAGAATAGATTCACGCGCTGAGGAGATCTACACAGGCTCCTCCTGCCTAACACGAGAAGGACCCAGCTGCTGCCAAATGCTTATTCTTATCAGCAAAAGCAGTGTTGGAGCAAGCAACACCTAGATGTCCACTGCCTGCAAGAAACTGGAGGCAAAACTGCAGTATCTAGAAGCATCAGGGATTAGTTTGGAAGGTCCATGCGAACTAACCAAGCTTTTTTTCCCCATTGCTTCTTACGATGGTGCAAACTTACCACCTAGGAAAACCAAATTAGCAATATGATTTCTATTTTTACCACAAAGAACTTCTAAGATTGTATGGGTGAAAGTGAAATGGCTGGAAGCCATTTCTTTGCTCAACTCAGTTGTCCTGCTCAGGCTTCTTGTGCTATGTGTCTCACCCAACACAGCCAAATTATTTACATGGAGCTGGCAAATATAGCATGGGCCTCAGGCTAGTTCCCTTCTACAGTTTTGTCTGGAGGCCAAGATGAGGATGACTTGGGCATCTCAGATGACAAGAGATGCCTTCTCTCACTGTACAGTCTGAGAAGACCCACTGGAGCAGGTTTTGAGCATCTGGATATCCCACAGTTAGCTCAGCAATATTATGTATATGAGAACCTCTTCTGACAATGGGACTAAGGGAGAGGAGCTTCACAGAACAACAGCCATTTCTTGCTGGCACATGTATGAACATTTCTTCTTCCTTACAAGCACTGGAAGGATAAGGGGGAATACAGGAAGGAGCGAGAAAAGTAAAAACTGTATAGTAAAAAACCACCAATATTAGAAGTATTTTCTCTTCTGGCAATGAAAGCATCCTTATGATTCAAGTCATGTCAGACGAACAGTGCCCATACCTGGTGGACAAGATATTTTCCCAAAAGATGGGAGCTAGAGGCCAGAATTTCCTGAAGCTGAAAAATGGTGCACAGGTTGCAGTCTGTCACAAAACACTGCCAACCCTGTTGCTAAAGCAGCTCATTCTGTCATTCAAAATTCCAACTGCTGGGGTTGCGATTTAGGGGGAAGGGGAGAATATCACATCTCCTCCCCACCCCTTTTCCTCAAGGACCAAGCAGAAATTCCAGTTAGGATAGTCTGATGCTGGACTGTTTATTTTGTTCATGGGATCAAAGCCCAAGGCTTTGAGTGCATGCTTTAGGTTAACTGTTTTTAAGAACAAAGCAATGATATCAAGCATGGCATTATCAGTCTAAATTTGCATTGCTTGCACTGCTCTGTTTACCAAGATTACAGGCACAAGGTTGAATTACTGAACAATATTTGGTTTTTTTAGTCTCAGACTATTTGGATCCACTGTATCAAAACTCTGACTCCTGCAGGTTTGCTCGAGCACTGGGCTCTTACAGCATGCTGCAGATCTGGAATTTTCTGATTTCTGATTGCCTTACTTCTGCTTGGTTACAGATTTTGCACATGGTACAAAAATTTCATCCTTAATGATATCAAGTTGATTACTGAAAGCAAACTGTGGTTGTTTGTTTGTTTGTTTTGGTCAGGGCTTCAATTTCTAGCCATGCTAGAAAGTAAAGTAGTAAAGTTAATAGAATCCCAAACTTACAATACTAGACAGTAAAGAAAATGGCACGCTGTATCATATTCTAACACGTCAGTCTATGTCACAGACGTAGTTTGTTATTACTATTAGATAGTATTCACAAGCAGGAGACAGGAAAATGAAAACAGGGCAGCTTAGATCAGTGGTTTCCTTAGAATGACATTGATTTCTACTGAGATGGCATAAGCCACTTGAAGAGGGAGAGATATGCCTTAATGGGGTTAAACAGGGGCATGGTGCCTTACAACAAATCAACAAAATCTATTCGCTGCTGTGCTTTATGTTACACAAACACGGGTAGTTTACACAGAACAGATTTACACAGAGTGGAGAGACAATCACTGCAGGACTGTCCCTTCATGAAATCTTTGAGATCTTTGTACCGTGTGGTTCCTGAACACAAACATGTTCAATAACATCATTACCTGCAGCTGAGGAAACCCAGAAAGCACAGAAGGTACTTTCTCCTCCACTGCTAAAATGGCTTCCATGAGCTGAACATCTGCCCAGCTGAATTTGTTTCCCACCAGAAAGTCTTGGCCATGCTGTTTCAAAACCTGTGGAGTACAAGAGAGCACGGATTACAGATGATACCTGGCAGCTAAGCCTTATGGCACAGCTGTAGAGCTAATCAGTGACCATAAGTGATTATAAGCAAAGCTTCACTTTTTAGCTGGAGATCTGTGAGCCCAAATCACTTCACTGCTGTTGGAATGTTGTATGGAACCCATATTACAAACTCTGGTCATTTGGTAATGATGGGTGACGATCGGTACTGGGAAAACAGACAAAGCCACATGCTTAAATAAGCTATTAGCAGTCATAAGGTTATAAATAGAGATAAGAAGGAATTGGAGAGAATTCATAAAATTGCCATTTAGATATTTAATTTATGGTTCTGTTCAACATACAGGAAGCAATCTTAGTATGCAAAATTACAATAGGTAACCAAAGAAAATCCCTGCCTCTGGGAGTAAGTTGTTATAGTAATAGGAACTTCTAGGATGTTCAGCCTTTATTATTGTTTTCCATCAAAACTAAATGAATGTTACAAAAGTGAACAGTGTTGCCAGGACTCGTGGGTTTGGTTTGTTGTTTTGCAAGTGAGACATGCAGAAATCTGAGGCTGTTTTACTAAAGCAGTCCTAATACCTCAGTGTTTTTGTCTCTATCTGATTTATTTGCAAGGGATTTTTTGCATTCTTCAACTGAAGGATAGCAGAGAGATGTGCTCTGAACAAATACAAGAGTGGAATTTTCTCTCACGGAAAAAAAAAACCCAAAAGCAACAACATATGTGCTTGTTTTTACATCTGCAAAAAGATATGCTGTATGAACTGAAAACATTTCACTTTGTTTGCTTGGTGGCTGTAACAGTATTACAACCCCAACAACATAAGCTAACAAACAGAAGATGTGCTGTATCATTTTCCCTTCTTTGTGAGAGCCAAGAAAACTGAGGATCTGGATCTAACTGTACCACAAGTATGTTACAAGTATGTTACTTTTGGGAAAGTTTCTGATAACTGTAAATGCAAGTTTTCTAGGCATCCTCTCCGTCACATACCTTTTCAAAGACAGGGAAGTACCTCTCTGTTGCCTTCTCTGCAATTGTAGCAATATTTTTCTCCTTTGCCTCAGGTGGAGAGAAAGGAAACATCAGAATCAAGTGCATCAGATCTGATATTCCTTCCACATACATGTCAATCCTGTTTGAGGGGAGACAATAGACAACAGCATGGGAGTTATTTCATCTGTATTACAATTAACTAAGGCAACTTATAGGACTTATATATCACGATCACAGTGCCAAATTTCATAGTCAAAACTAAATACAAAATAAAGCTAGGTAAGTTTTAAAAGGACTAAAAGCCTGTTTCTATTCAACAGCATTTCATAAGCAGTGATTAAACCCTGAACAAAGGCTGCAGTCTGCTTTGTTGCTTAGCCTTTCTTACACCTTTTTATTGGATTTACAGGGTTGCATTTGTTCAATGTAATGCAGCTATCAAATAACAGATTGCTCATTAAGCAAGAGGAAGTGCTACCATACAAGGCTCTCTCCTTCAAGTCCTTCCCATAGAGATTGTATTTCCCTGCTATGTAGCTGAGGATGGCTCTGCACTGCACCAACTTCATCCCATCGATCTCAACCAGTGGCAATTGATAGAACATCAGGGATCCATCTAGAACACAAAGTCAAATGAGAGCTTGTTAGTTCCTTCTGGAATTCTAGCTTTACAGGAGAGTGCATTACTTTTGCAGTGTAATCATGGACGCCTTGCCCTAACTCAAACTCCATGTGGTTAATTAACATTGTGGGAAAGATTAAATGTTGTCTGGTAGGCATCAGGTTTGCAGCTTTGTCAGAGAGGTGCAGCTGGGCCCCATGCTTTGCAGCTTTGCCAGGGCTGCACTGCCTGACGGGAACTGGCACTGTTCCCTTGCACTCCTGGCCCCTGGCCCTGCTGGCAGGAGAAGGCTGACCCAGCAGTTCCAGCCCCAGAGACCTGAGGAGAATGAAGAGCTGTGTTAAATCAGAACAAAAAGCCCAATTATTTTGAATGCAGATCAGTTCCCTGGCAGGCACATAGACAAGGATGGAAATAAAAAAAAGAGGTAGTACCACAGTAAGACTGAGCTACTGGGACAAAGGGAAAGGTCAGGGCACTGGGAGCAGCAGTGCCAGATTCATTGTGAGGCAGTGAAGCCAGGGACGGGGAGTGTGACAGCAGCTTGCTGCTTCACTAAGTTTTGCATAGTTGCTCCAGAAACAGGATTTTGAGCATCCCTGTAGATTTCCATTACAGGCCTGTCTGTCCCCAGTGTCATTTCACAACTCAAACCCATCCAGCCATGCTACTACTATCCCCTCTTGCCCCTGTGCTGACAAGCCCTGTTTTCTCCCAGTGCTGGAAGCAGTGTGGCTGATCCTTTAACAAGGTTGTGCTGAGACTTTGTGTTAGGCACAGCAAAGCCATTTCTTTCTAGTGTAGTTTTCTGCTGAACTCATTTGCCAGCTTTGGAGATACTCCCTGCTCCATTTAAATGTTTATGGGCATCCAAAAAACAATCCTGACCTGTTAAAATTACACTGAAGCTCTAAATCCAAGTAGGCAGCTGCCGCTTTGCATTGCTCGAAGTTAAGCGTTTATTTTAATTGCTTGGTCATTATTAATAGTGCATTTCTTCCAAGTACAAGAATTCACAGCACCTTTACCTACTCTCTTCTTTACAGAGCTACTAAAATACTCTGCTAACCAAGAACTAATAAAAAATCTTCACTACATCACTAATTTACAGCTTAAATTCAAAAAGCAACTCTCTTTGTGGCAAGGAATAGTCCATTTATTTCTCATAGACAGTAACAGAATGATCCTGTGTCATCATGTCTTACCAGAACACACCTCTGCAGACTGGGAAAGAACATCACCTATAAGAAGACCCCTATCTAGCAGAAAAAACACAGGATGGAAAAAATAGCAGCCATACAAGCATATGTCTCAGCAAGGAGTTGCACTAAGTGGAGAATAAAGAATAAATCTGACTTTCTGCCCCTTGACAAGAAATAAAGTGTAGGAAATGTGAGAACACTAAATGCCTGGTTTGTTTCTTCTCTACACAGAAGAATTTTTATCTTATGACCATTAGTAGGCTGCTTCTCCTGGTTTTGCAATGGGACCACTTCACATAACCACTGCACATAACATACATGCAGGATTTAAAGCGGTTTGCCACTCATTTTGCTGACTGTATTGTGTGTCTGATGATCGTCTCTGGGCATACATTAAAGAGCTATAGCCTGGGCCTGTTTGCCACAGAACAGCAATGCTTCTCAACATCAATCTGTGGCTACGTAGATCGAACCAAGCCAACAGGTCTCAGGCCAGTAGGTACAGGCCTGGCCAGGTGATGTACTGGAGTCTCTCCAAAGCAGCTGTCTGCTGCAAGGTACAGCTGGAACTGAAGAACTGGGAACAGTTCCTGGCCTGGGCTGAATCTCAGAAAGTGCTGGAGGATTGCTAGAAGACCTTCATTTGGCACAGGCCAGAGCCACACCTGGCCGTGATAACAGTGCTCTGAAGTCTGAACTCAGGGCTTCCTGGAACGAGGCACATTGGCAAGGAGAGAGAAAAAAAACTGGAGGTAGAGGGAGTGGTGGTTACTCATGTTCAGTCCTGCTCTGAGCATCTGGCGTCACTCCACCAAATGACTAATATTCGTCTTTCTTCAATTCATCGTGTCAAAGCCAGCCTTTTTCTTTGTGCTCTGAGCCTCTTAAGCTCAGTATACGTATATACTTGAAGAGCCTTCATTTTCTTTAGAAGACTTCCCTATCCTTTTTCTTGCCACTTAATTCTCTTCTCTGGTTATGGATAGGCCTCATTATGAAATGCAGAATCATGCCATTCTGTTTGGGTTAAATATCTTCAAGAAGGAAATTCAGATTTGGATACCTAACTATATACTACCTAAACTATTGTATTTAGGGCTATATTTATTGTCTCAACAGCACACAACCCTCCCATGTCATCAGATTACCAGCCAGCTAGACCTACAACTGATCTCACTGATGCCACTTTTTTATTGCTGGTGTTTTGTGCATTTTAGTTTTGTTTTCATCTTTTCTTTAAACGCAGCTTTCCCTATCTGAGTGGGCAGCCTGAACACAGCCAAGTCCTTTTCAGGGTGTCTCTTTGCTGTGCTGGGGTGTTCCTGTCTTGGGCAGCAGAAAAAGTTCAGGACAGGCAAACCTAGCAGTGCTCCTCACAGGCCCAGCTCCTTCCCCACCTGGGCAGCGAGGCTTTTTCCCTCCAGGGTGGTGCAGAGGACTTCAAACCGGGCTTCAGCTGAGCAAGTATGAAGGCCAATGGCTGGGGGTTTGCATTGCTATTGGGATCTGGTCTCACTCCCACAGTTTACATAAAGGCTTTCTGGCTGCTTGGACCATGTCAGACTTATCTGAGGGAAGATTCATTGCTCTGGCTCATCCTGCACAGCTGCTTTACATGGCCTTACTGCCATGTCAAATCCTACCTTAAACTTCCCAGTGCTAGCCATATTTAATGTGTTACTGTGACCACAGTCACAGAAGCTATGATTTCAATCTTATAGGAGTTATTTGGTACTGCAAAGAACAGGTTACACAAAACCGGCATTTCAGCATTCAAGATGTATACCCAGAATTTTGCTTTGGTTTAAATAAATTTTAATGTAGCTAAATACGAGCAACTTTCTGCTTGCCAAAGCCTCAAGCATCACAGTCTTACCTTCGCCTAACTTCAGTAACTGCTCTCTTGTTTGCAGAAAAATTTCTTCAAACTGGAAAAGAAGAGAGAAGAGCTCTTTATGTTTCTGGCATTTTTCTCCAATTGACTGCACATGACCTCGAGCAGAACAATCCAGCCAAGCAAAATACGATGAGTCGAGGCTTCAGATGTGCTGTTTGACTGAATCCTCTGAGGACTCTCCACCCATCCCCACGGCTGGATAGCAGCGGAAGGACCTGGCCATTTCTGCCTGGTTGCACTGATTCAGAAATTATTGGAGTGCAAGCAGAAGTGAGACACAGACATCTAGAGGGAAGAGCAGGCTGCAGCCAGTGCCAAGGGAAGCACAAGGTAAATCAGTTCTTTCTAACACTACCCCAAGAGTGGGCCAACAACATTCTTTTTTCTTATACACTTTGCAACCGCAATCTAAATGAGACTGAGCAAAGTGATTTTGCACAGCTGGAAAACTGAGATTCATTAAAGGCCTTTTAAAAAAAATCCCTGTTTAGACACACTAGAATTACTTCAGAAAACTGATGCTAGCTCTGTGAAATCCAAAGCTCCATTGAGTTTGTATGCCAAATATCAGCCACTGAACAGGGTAGGCACAAACCTAAATTAATTTGAAAACGAAGTTATTCACCCTTTTGCATCCTTATTCCCTGTGTGCATATTAAATTGTTTCACAGAGTGTCCATTTAAAGAGCTGAGTGTTAACCAACCTCCACTCCAGCTGCAGCTAGCAGCCATCGGATGGTCTCCATTCGCCCTCTTCCATTGATATAGGTGAGCCTGGGCTTCCCTGACATGCTTCTGAGCTCCCGATGCCTTGAGAATTTTTAAGCTGAAAACAAAGATCTCAAAAAGCAAGTGTAAGTACCATTATTTGGGGGGAAAAAAGAGAGAAGCCTTTTATTCTCACTACCTTTGCTGCAAGTGTACATTATTTGACTTTAAACAGACTATAGAATCATAGAATCATTAAGGTTGGAAAAGACCTCTGAGATCGTCTGTTCCACCTGTCAACCCATCCCCACCATGCTCACTAAACGTGTCCCTCAGTGGCACATCCACACAGTTCCTGAACACCTCTAGGGACTGTGACTCCACCACCTCCCCATGCAGATTGTGCCACTGCCTCACCACTCTTTCTGAGAAGAAATGTTTCCTAATTTCCAATCTGAAGCTCACCTGGCTCAGCTTGAGGCTACTACCTTGTCATATACTAGGAAAGGAAAGATGTGCTGAGTGGTAAAAGCTTTCCAGTGCTACTAGGAAGGGGTTTTCTTGGTCATCTGCAAAAACAGACATGTTTAAACAAGCAATCTGAATACTGAGCTGGAGGGGGAACCTCGTTGCATTACCAGACATTAATGTAAAGCCACTGGAAATCCACCATGCCTTCAGGGCAGTTACTCAGTGACAATCACTGCCATGATCACCACTGAAAGGAGGGAAAAGAAAAGGTGTTATACTGCTAGGCTGAAATGTTCCTAGCTTTTTTTCTTTTTTTTTTTTGCCAGATGTCACAGTGCATCACGCAGCTTTATCTGTCACCCACCTCTTTCCTAAATAAATGAATCATGGATCTTCCCTCTGTTCCAAGAGGCAGGTTGAGGTGCTTGGCACTCACAGAATCTTAGAACAGCTTGGGTTGGAAGAGACCTCAAAGATCATCTGGTTCCAAACTACTTGCCAGGGGCAGGGTTGCCAACAGCTAAATCAGTTGCTAGATCAGTTGTCTTGGATGCCCTCAGCCCGTCTCCTTGGTGCTTATGGTCTCCCCCAAAGCCATACCTGCAACCTGGCTGCAGGTGCCCCCAAAATGTATCCCAGGGCAAAGGGAGTAGGTGTGCCCAGGGCCTTGCACACCATGATCTCTGCAGCTCCCATCATAGCCCACACCTTTGCACAAAGAGGAGCTGTGGCACAGACAGAAAGTTGGTATAAACCTATTTCATGCAGTATGGGCTGTTTGTGTTGAAGCTGGAGCATATATTTGCCTTAATTTCTGTGTTCCGTTGCCCTAATTGCTAAAAAAGTGGGACTGGAATTCCCCCTTCACAAACATATTAGTTTCATACACTACAGAATGGGAGAAAAAAAAGCTTAAGGATGTCCTAAAAACAAAACAAGATAAAAACAAACAAGCAGAAATCCTACAGACGATTTCAATTTTCTCAGTGGTGAAAACAAAAGCTGCAATACTCACACTGTTGCCATCACATGACTGCACTCACACTTCATTTCCCATGTAAATAAGGTTCAGTGCGTTCTAGTGATATTTTCTTCAAGTCACACTGCTTTCTAAGTGTGTTTAACATGAGGTACATTCAGACAATTCTTTGCCAAAACTCCATTTTAAAGAGCAATCAGAACAATTCTGGTAAAAATTTAGTTGTGCTTTTACAATAAGAAAGTATGGTTTGTGTGATTTTGACAACATAATCTGAATACAAAAGAGAAAATATCACCCTCAGTTAGCAACAACTGTTGCTAATTATGGTCCTGCCTGTAAGTCAGTGGTTGCATTCATTTCTACAAATGCTGAGTGAATAGTTTTTATGACATGACTGTACAGTTTATCTGTCTATCCACAGCTAACTGGTGCCTCTTCATTACCTTGCTTATCAGAAACACTGTGTCATATCATTCCAACACACATTGACCCTGATTATAATGCACCAAAACGTACAGTAAATAGGATATTAATTACACAGCCAAGGGTTCTACAACTGCATAGGAAAACATAGAGAGTGAAAAGCATTAGGCAACATTTTACTGTTTTACATGAGTAAGAAATCCTGTATACCATTGAATCTGTGAAGAGCAATCACAAGTAGAAAATAAAAACTTGCCATCAGCTGCAGCTTTCTAAAATAAATAATAACTCCATCAGACATAAGTAGATTTTAATAATCTTAAACCTCTGACACAGAAAGAAGTACTTGGGTTTTTTATGTAGTCTTCTCAGTCTGAGATCCACCAAGCATCACCAGTGACTACACAGGGCCCCGCCACACACCTATCGACACCTGTGTTACAGGGCCTGCATCAGAAGCTGAGTCTTGGATACATTTGGATACGCACCCATGCGCCTGCTGCCACTGGAGATGGGCAGATACCATTCCAAACCTGCAGGATCTTTGTCCTGCTGAAAAGACAGCCTGGTGCTTGGCAGGAAACTCAGGTGCAGTCAAGGTCTCAGCATCACCACTTTGGTGGAAAAGCACAAATCACCACTGCTTCAAGCACAAAAGTGAGTGGATGTATCTACATACATACACATTTACCATTTTTGTCTAAACTCCATATTTCTGTCCTGTTCTCTCAGTGCTTAAGAATCTGCTTTACCCAGTGTGACTCACACTGCAGGATTAGTTTCCTGATTAAAAAGATCTTTCTTGCTCCACGTGGTAGCCCAAACACTAAAGAATAGAAGCCTGCACTTACCTTCTATGCTCAGTCTCCACTGCTTTCAGGTACAGTCCCACCTCTAGTTTAACTTGGCAGCTCCTCCTATGCCTGGGGAGTTCCCAGCCATACCCAATAAGAGAGAAATATTCCTACTGTCATTAATCTGACGTTAGGGAACTTAAAGGCATATGTATCTGAAGGTGCCACTCAAGGCAGGGGCTCTTTTGCTGCTTGCTGATTTGATCATACGATGGGGTAGTCACACAGTTTCTATCATAGCCATCTATTCAAGCTCCTCTTTTGGAGCTACTGGGGTATTTTATACACATATAAGAGAACACACTCTAAAACACTGAGAACATCGTAGGTTCTTCTGCATCTTATTTAAGATAACTGCAACTTTTTAAAAACTATCCAGTAAATATTCTAGGCCTATCTTAACAGTAACCAAGGTACTTATTTTCAGTGCTGTCTGGCATAAAAAGAATACCTAAAGTAGGGGATAACAATTCCCAACTACTTCTAAACACAGCTTGCTGATGACAATTTACTTAGTGGTAACTTGGTATGAAAAATAGATGTTTATGCGACAACTTAGCCCATGTCTAAGGAAACAGCACTGATTCTGCAATGGAGTGTACATGGAGATGTACACACAGCGTATGCAGAGATGAAGTAAAGTATGATTTTCCTACCCTGTTCCTGTGACATATACTTACCTCTGACCTCAGCTTTGCCATCTGCCTGTCAGATAGAATGATCAAAATGGAAGAGAGTGTGGACAGACACAAACGTAGGTTAACAGATGTGAAGTAGGATTTGGACAGCAATGATCATTTTCTCACCTCTAGTGTAGACTCACATATTATGATGTGGCATCATTTACTCTCTGCATTAAATCTGCTAATCTAAAGGTCTGTCCATAAAGCAAACACTGAGTAATGGTACAGTCATGGCTGTACCTACATAGCATCAAAAGTTGGGGAACTTCAGGACCAAAGTCTTTACCTGACTACTTTGAAGAAACTTCAAAATACTGCTACTTTCTTTTTTTCCTCACATTTCTGGTTCAGTTACTGTTTATCTGCCTGACAGTTTCTGTCAATCTTCTCTAGAGGATGCATTTTCACTTGAGTCCTCTTGGAAATCTGTAATTTCTGTTCTCCAAATGTTGATAGTGTCAGCAAAATACAATGATATGGTGCTTTTTCCTACTTTGCCTAATTCTAACCCTCTCAGATTCATCATCTGGAGAATAAAGTAGATCATTAAACGTACATTTCCGTATTGTTTCCATGTCAAATCCAATTAGTAACCTCCAGAAAATTCACATGTACAGGCTGGAAGTGTTTGCCTGTACCTGTCCATGATGGCAGCACTGAGTAAAGACTAAGCTGCTCCTGCTTTGAGATCTTTGATATCTGTGATTTGAGGCATGGTGATGAGCAGTCAAGCAAACTGTTCTGATGCTTTTTGGATTTACTAAACGATGTGACATCCAGATTCAGTAGTTGTTCCCCTTCTACACATCCCTGTTTGCCGGGAAGAGTTTATCCTTTGTTATGTTTAGATGATGTTTGAGGTCCCTTCCATCACAAGCCGTTTTATGATTTTGTGAAATTTTTGTTTTGCTTTCAGCTCAGCAATTGTGAAAACAATGTAACTTCTATAAGCTCCATTGAAATCCGTACCTACTGCCTACAGGATTTCTTTCATCTCTAACTTGACTTGTTGTATAATCCTCCGGAGTCGAACAGAAAGCAAATCTGTTTTATGAAAAATCTGGTCAGCCACACCTGTGAGCATCCAGGCAGTTGGCATAGATCCCAGGTACCACTTAAAGGATTTGGGTTGGGCACAAGCATGCCACACCCAGCATGCCAAGTTCCCGGTGCAGTCTGTGAACACGCTTTATGATGATGCACCTTAGAGAACTCAAAGACTTCTCTAAATGTGATGTTCACAAACCACAAAACTTCTTTCTTGGGGCACCATGCCTGATTGCAACTTCTGGCAGCACCTTTTCAGGGGTAAGTGCTGAGTATGCAGCTAAATGCTGCTGGAGAATGAAGCACGGAGTTAGGATTCTCCCTGTGCTTCCAATCAATCTCTTAAAATGAAGAACAAACACACGTTGATAAAACTAGAGTCCACAAAAATAGTTCAACAAAGTTGTTGTCACGCAACCCAAGACATGCCAACCTGTGACACTCCAGCAAAGACTCTAGTCTTGTCAAACCCTATTGTACACACATTCCCACTGCCCTGTGCAGCCTGTTCCATGCCCACCCCCTTCTGGAGCTGACCCTTTCCCTAACCCCCCCGCTGCCCTCCCCTGACACAGCTCCATGCCATTCCCTCAGGCCCTGTCTCTGTCACACAGAGCAGAGCTCAGCGCTGCCCCTCCTCTCCCTGAGATGGCACACTGTTGACTCATGTTCAACTTGCTGCAACCAAGATCACCGTAAATATGATGCCAGCCAAGTTGGCATTTTCTCCTGCACATTTCTGCAGGCCAGTTGGCACTTATCCGGACCACCAGCACAGAAAATTCTGAGAAAATCAATCCTAATCCTGATTTACACTCATGTGAGGAGTGTAAATGGCAAGGAAAGTTAGGGAGGGACAGAAACAAGATTTACACTAGCAAAAGGCCAGCACACAGACCCCAGCATCGGCATGTGCCTTCCCTTGTACCAAAAGTTTCCTAGCACAGCCATGACCTGGGCCAACCAGCTCTGTCCCACATGGTGCCCAGGCTCTGTGGGTGGGCAAGTGTGGGCCAAGGATCATTGCCAAGAACTGCCTCAGAGGCGGCCACCCTGTGTGCAAAGCGGGAGTGGCTGCACAAACACCAGCTTCACTGTGCCAGTAGCTGCAGGGCCAGAGCAGCATCACCAGCACAAGCAGTGCGGAATAATGCAGAACCCTTTGAGGGGCTTTAGACAGAGCCTGGAATGATGCTTAGCGATGTTCGTAACATTGAGAAGGACAGCGAGGACAAATGAAGGGTGGGCTAAAGCCAGCAGGCAGGCAGAGAAGGTGACTCATGCTGACTCAGGGCCATATCAGGGTCAAACATAAATACCAGTTACGCACATGCCAAAAAAGGAGCAGAGTCTACACAGCTGTCTAGCCCCAAATCTGTAAAACCCGGTCAAAGAGTGGGTTGATATCCCCCATCGTGTGAGGTGTGCCAGATCAAGGCTTCAAAGCCAACTGAAAAAGAACTTTAATCCATAATGTGAAATACTGAACTTAAATAAGTTTTGTATTACAATGACTTCTTATTTCAATAGTAACTTGCATATGTTTCCTTTGTAGGGCTTCTGGCATGTGCTGCAAAACTTTCTAGGACTTTCTAGGACTCTCAGTTTGTGCACATTGTTACATCTAAAGCTTATGTGCATTGTTGCACTAAAAATGTGCATTGTTGCACTAAAAGAAATAATTAGTTTATGTTTAAATAACATTTATATTTCCAAATGGAGGTGGAAGGAAGCAAAGACTTCTACATTTATCTGATGTTGATAAATTATAAAGCTGAACAAAAGCATTTATTCCATCTTTTTTTCTTTTTTTTCCTCAGTATAGGGAATTGTAGTTGAAATTGGTCACTGGAAAATATCTAAAACCAGCTTTTATCCTGTGAGACATTTTGTTTGTTTGTTCTGGTTATTGTCTTTATAAAATCAGATTTACTTACACTTCTTATATAAGGAGAAATAGATGTCAGGGCACACAAGTCCACTTCTATTCCTATAAAACAGCTTTGTTTTTACTGAAGTTTGTGTTTCCCCCGAGTTCATCATCATTCTCATAACATTCAGTATCCTTAGTATAGATTTCAGCCTTTATTTCCCTTTAAGAGGAAATATTCTCTCTTTCCCCTAGACTCCCTTACACAGATCTGTCAGCATGAAAAGATTCAGTGAGGTGAGATTAATGATGTGTTATTCATACAATATTGAATAATCTGACTTTTAAGATTCTCTTTATTAACTGTTTTGTACTATCTTCAAAATAATAACATGTATGTGTTTTAATGATATTTATGAGTAAACTTCTACCTGTACATTTACTTTTCTTACAGATACATCTAACAATTTATTGAATGCAACCTGCTTTGCTCTCTGCTGATGTGAAAATATGATTTATTGTTCTGGTTTGCATGTGAAGGATCATAAAAATCTAGAAAAACAAAAATCAGGGAAAGCTGAAATAGGAATGTCATGGAAAATAACGGCAGAAGTTGAAAATTCTCTGTATTAATGCTACAGCTTCTTCATCTGGAGGTAGTGTCCCTCTTCAGCTCTGCATTTTATAGTTTTGTACTTCACATTGTTGGCTGTATTTCCCCATCCCCTCTTGAGTATTTCTGCACTCTGAAAGACTGCAAGAACCTTCCAAGCATTTTAACTTCTCTTGCACAAGAAAAGATATACTGCACTTCCCAAAACAGGAACACTGAGAAAAGGCTTTGGTGTGCTTGAGAACCAGGCTGATACTTTATGCGCTCTTTATGTACAAGTAATGAACTTGCAGTAAATAAAACACTGGCAGTACATCCATGCTAGAAAAGTGATGGTGAAGCTATGTGTCACTGCTTCTCCCAAGGTTGGTACAAAGCAAACACAGAAATTTGTGTTGAAAAATTGTTTTATTACCTCCGGAGTTTGGTCATGAAAGCCAAGTAGATAGTCTGAAACAGTATAATTGTATAGCAGTAAAGAGGAAGATTTATGAATCCTCCTCAGGTTAAACCTTCACCATAGGTTTATATAAATGTCATCATAATTCCTTCCCCGACATTTCCATCCACAAGCCTCTGATATAAGGTGCTTCCCATGGACACCCTTGGCAATAAAATAAGCACTGTCTGTTCTTCTGCTGTAGCTGGAAGCACAGACTCCTAGGCTTCTCCATAGGAATGAGCAGAAAAAGACTTTGAGGCCTAAACCTATACATGGGTCTTCAGTAGTCTAATTGGGAAAGGTGTCTCTCCTGCTTCAGGAAGGACCAGGACAGGATGCAACGTGTGAGTGTGCCTCTTTTAGTGCAAAACCAACTCCTAGATCCTGGCGATGTATGTTGACCAGCCTGCCCTGCTTCTCACGAGCACCTGGATTAGCAAGGAACCGCAGCACCAGGAAAATAAAGAGTGTGCTTGTTTAATGAAGGTTAAGATCCACACACCTGTTACACTTCTTGTTGTTGCTATGAGGGTGTATTTCACAGGAGGACATCAACAATGAGATATTCTACAAAGCATGAGAGTTATGCCTGCCACCCAATGCTGTCTCCCTTCTTAGAGTAACATTTTCTGAAATGATTACCCAAAGCTGGCTTACAAGGAATTCAGAACACACAGCTCTTTCATCCCAAGGCTAAAGTTCCCCAAGTGCAAAACTGCAGAGCAATGGCAAGCCTTTGATAACATAATTAGTTCTTTGAAAAAGGGGGTGGCCTGTGCTTGAACTGTTGTTTATCTGAATGGGCTGGTTGGGAGATGAGCTGTGGAGTCTCAGGCTGAAGGGCAAGGGTGAGCTCCTTCTGTCTGTTGCCAAAAACAGGGCAGTGCTTCTTTTACATCCTTTTTCAAGTGTGTATGGGAGAAACTGTTCTGAAAGGAAAGTAGTAGGGCAAGCAACAGGAAAGAATTGGAAGCTGCAAGTTTGCTTATTTATTCTCAGTGTGCACACTGACTCGGATCACCAATCTCACCTTTCCCCCCTCCTTATTATCAACTTTATTTACTTTAATCTTCTGCAAACGTTGCTATTTTTTTCAGTCTCCTCATAAAACATTACATTGCAGAGTATCAAGGGTTTAATTGCTATCTTCAACTACCTAATGAGAGGACGGGAACAAACACTTCTCAGAAGAGGAGGAGAGGCACACAAGTTGCAGCAGCAGAAATCTTAAGCAAACACAACAAAAGGAAGTTTTACAATGACGTGGTCAGAATCTAGAAGGTGCTGCTGCACATGGGTTTGTACAAGACTGAATTCTGCTCTTAACTCCTGTGAGACATGCAGACATGCTTGCAGTCACACGATAAGAGGCTAACCCTTCCTTGCAGCTCAGATAAATTGCCACCTGGAGATACATACTTCTTTCCATGACTGCAGAAGTAGCCATAGCTCAAAACCAGGCATGTGGTGCTTAGAGTTAGTGTACCAGGCTTTGTCCTTCAGCTCCTTGCCACAGAGGCTGTACTCTTCCTGCTGTGTTACTGGGGATGGCTCGGGGCTGCACAATTTTCTCCCCATGTCTTCACAATTTTCATCTCATCAGTCTCCACATGAGCACTTGCTGAAGGAGCAGGGCTCCATCTAGGGCAGAAAAAGTGTAACACCCATTTAATTCAAGACCTACAGCTTTTATAGTGTTGAAATGGAATGCCTGTAAGTGCCTAAGGCTGAAATTATCTCCTGTAGCAACTAGGATATAGAATAAACTTCACTAGAAGCAGGATCTTATGTATGATGCCAACAATAAAACCTTGATCAGTATAGGATAGCTACTGTGGCTGAGCAGTATCCTGTGCTCTGTTTTCTTCCCTCTGCTGGGGAAAGCCACTCTCTAGAATCCCCATGTCACACTCAAGATGCATTTATGAACGTTTTGTAACAGCTAAGAGATTCTGTAAATCTGTTACAACAACTAATAACCACACAAAAGGGTTTTTATATAAATCTGCAGGCACTGTGGGCGTTGCAATTCTTGATTTACAACTTTAACAATAAACAAACAGGTGGTTGGACTCCTTATTTAGGAGATCCTGGTTTAGAAGCAGCTCCCTCCTGCACAGCCCTTGGCAGCTCCTATGGTAACTACTGAACACCACTCTGGCGTCCCACTTGGCAGCAACCATAGCCAGCCAGCTGTCCTCAGCCTTCTGCACAAAGACAGCTTTTGAGCTGCATTTCAGCAGGGGGGTTGGAATCAGCTGGGGGAGGGAAGGGGGGGAAGAAGAGTAGAAACAATAGATACATGGTCTAAAAGAGGGGAACTTGAACTCCAGCAAGGACAGAAGTAGAAACAATTGATCACAAATACGCGAGGAATGAATGAAAAAGAAACAACTGAGCAACAAGTGTACCAAACACCATAATGGGCTGGTGTCAACAAGAAAAAAAGGGAAATTGCTCTAAGTGACTTTCAGGCTCATAAATGGCTACTCACATATTAAAAAATATGTGAGAATGAGATTATAATGGAACAGCAGCTTACTCCTCCTAAATCTAGAACATTCTAGCCCCAAAATATGCATGATCAGAAAAGCCCTTCTTGAACCTCAGATCCGTGCCTGACTCAGTGGCATTAGTCCCAGGGCTACCTCCAGGTCCAGGAACCCACATGTCCCTTTTGGAAATCAGCCAAGGGACAAGCTCCTTCATTCCATGTCAAAGCATATGCTCATGTTCCAGGTGCTTGCAGCCCCTCGATCTTCCTGCCACAGCCTGAACTATTCACTACAAATAAGGTGCATGGTAAAGACATCAGAACCCTTGCAGGGGACACATTTTGCCTACATTTGGCATCTTTCTATTCTTCTGGCTTTCATAGTGCTGAGAACTTCAGTCGCTCTGAAGCTGTGAGACAGCTCCCTAGCGGGCAATTCATTCATCGAATTTACTCAAGTGTATTTGCTGCATTACAAGGTCAAGATGCATCCCATTTCTCAACATACAGCCAGCTCAGGAATTAAGCAGTGACACTGGAGATTGAGCAGAAATCTTTTCAACTATATAATTAATACAGAACTATAAAAGCTATGAAAGCCTAAGATAGCATCCTATTAAGCAGCCCTTCCAACTTTTTTTCATGAGTAGGTTGATAAGGATCTTGATAAGGATTTTCATTTCAGGTTGATATGATTTCTCCTTCAAATCAAGCATCAAGAATATATCCTCAAAGACAAGTCACAATAATTTGCAAAGCTCAACCTTAAATCATGAGACAAACATGACAACAAGCACATGTAAGGATAATGAGTTTATTTATTAGAATAGATCTTCTAGATAGGCCAGTTATACAAATATGACATTTGGCAGTCATTTTATTTCCCAATTCAGTAATTAAAATGCAGCTTAGTTATGAAGGCACACTGGTAGTTCACGCATCAGTAACATCCAATATATCTGGCAAGAGGAACATATCTGTCCTACATTCTTTAAAAGCTGTTTGTTTCATTTCCTAAAGTGAATCTAAAATCACTAAGGACTTGAATCAGAACTAATCATACAGAAACCTGATCTGGACCCTCAGAGCTACCACAAGATGCTGGAGCTGTCAGTCAGCAATTCATACTTCTTTCACTTTTGTTTTCTCCTTTTCTGGTGAGACTGCTGGAAAACAGCACATTTGATGCCATTTCAGTTGGTAGCAATTACCAGAAAAATCTCAAGAATGGATTAGTAGTAAAGCGTTATATTAGTAAAAGCAAAATACTTGTATGCTGTATTTTGTATCAGAGAATTCAAGGTACTGCTCATTACAACTACTTTCAAATGCCTCCTCACCTTCTCTGCACAGTTTACTTATGCCATCTGGTAGCTCTCTTCAACTAAGAACAGCCCTTGTTTTAGACAAGCACCCTAGTTTGGTTTTACATCATAATACATACGGAGAACCCTCCTCACAGTCTCCACGTATTTATCATCAGAAATAGGTTTTCTCTTGCTTCCGGGCGCTAGGAACTTCTTGATTGTGGGGATGCTGCTTATCCTTTTTTTAAATGCCTAAAAGGGAAATGGTAAGAACATTGCATTTAAAAAGCAAAGTAAGACAAGAATATACACACTCATTTGTGTAAGTGGAGGATTTGAGTGAAGAGGGGAGCACTGACAGAAATCACTAAGCAAACAGTATCAGCTGCTGCTGAAGATACATGTCCAGTACTGCTCCGTCAGTACAGGAAATACTGATGAGACCTTTGTCTATGTTCACCTCAGTCTCCCTAATAAGTCATTAACATCCTTTAAAAAGTGGTTTGCAAATGCAAGACAAAAGAAATACCATCTTAGCTATGGGTAAATTTACCCTCTCTCACCCCAACTTCATTTTAAATAGTGATTAAACAGCCCTCCACCTTGTATTGAGGTACGATGATGCGGAAATAGTTACTTGTGGTTTCAGATGTGTATTCTCCTCAAATCATGTCTTAATCTAGAAAATACTTTCTGCTTCTGGCATTATAGAGCTGGTGAGAAGGGGGAAAAGAAGCAACCAAAAGAAAAGGAGAGTGGCTTTCTTCAGGCTTTATAGGAATTACTCTAAACAATAATACATTCTGTAGATGAGTCCTATTAGGATGTTCATCCTAAAGCAAGCAGAGCAAGACTACAACAAAAGAGTGACAGACACCTTCTCTTATGGAGCTGTCCACACAAAACAGACTTTGAAATGTCTTTCTTTCTACCATATCTCCAGCCATAAGGCATATTGTTAATGTAAGTCACCTGTAACAGAGGAAATCCCGAGAGAGCATCTGACTTCTTCTCTTCTACCATTAAAATGGCTTCAAGAAGATGAATATCTGCCCAGCTGAGACGGTTGCCAACAAGAAAGTCCTGGCCATGGTCTTTCAAAACCTAGAGATGTCAGAAACGAAAATGTTTCCAAGTGGATAAGCAGATGGAATTATCTTTTCAAAATGCTCAGGTACGCCTTTGGTAACAATTCTGTTCTATTCATCTTTCTCTCCCATGACACTAGGGTATTCCCAGAGTGGGAGATGTTAGTTCAATGCCTGCAATCACTGATCAGCTTATCTGTGAGCAGTCTTCCCAGCAGCAGTCTGAAATCCCAGGGTTTCTCTTACCCATCCTTCCTTCCTATTGCCCCAGGTAACACCACACCCTATATCATACTGGAATTTACAGACTAAGAAATCTTAGTATATATATATACAGACTATATATATATATATATATATACGGACTTATATATATATATATAATATATTTAACTCTGTTACAGCTTCAGTGAGAAAATAGAGATCAGCAAGATAAACACTGAGATCTGAACTTGGCCTATGCATCAGGCCATTTAGATTAGAAAACTTCGTTGCTTGGAAGTGCTCCTCCTACATCTGCCAGGGGAAACTTAAAAGCATTTTTGAAACTGTAGTAATAACTGTTTGTTACTGTGGTTAAAAATATAAATAAAAATGAAACATAGGAGGAAACAATTCTCCTACATACCTTTTCATATGCTGGGAAGTACCTGCTTGTAGCCTTCTGAACTACAAAGGCACACTGTTTCACTTTATCCTCAGCTGATAAGAATGGAAAAATCAACAAGAAGCCCATAAGGTCGTCTGTTCCCCCAACATACATGTCAATCCTTAAAAACAAACAACAAAACTTAAATAGGCTGGTGCCTTCACAAGCACAGATTTGCACAGTGTTAAAGTTGAATTTCCACATGCAGAAATAGATCAGTATTTAGTCACCTCTTGAATACCTCTGTCAAGTTATATTAATATTTTACTAGACAATGGGCCTACATATCAACCATTTTTTACATCGAGATAAACTGATCAGAACAAATTAGTTGGGTTGCATTTAACTGTGGCCTGTCAGTCTTACTGCAAATTACGCATCACCAAAGCAAAGGTGGTTCTCTGAGTATGCAAAATGCAGTTTATTCTTCATGTATCTAAACTACTATAATATGTTCAAGAAGGGTAGTACTGGTACAGTACAGGGTTCTCTCCTTCAGGTCCTTCCCATAGAGATTGTATTTCCCTGCTATGTAGTTGAGGATGGCTCTGGTCTGCACCAACTTCATCCCATCAATCTCCACCATGGGCACTTGCTGGAACACGAGGACTCCACCTAAAGAAAGAGAAAGCCACATATTACTGTATTGGTACATCTACATCCGATTTCTTCCTGAGTTTGCTCTAGGGAGTCTTTTTATTAAACTGGCATATTTCCATGCAAACAGTAAATTAAGACTAATTAAAGTGAAGAATGGAATAACTGTGGGTTATTAACCTTTAAAAACCAAAGTTCAGAGAAAGTGCAGGTAAGGCTGTGTACAACAGCTCTCATGATGAAACTGAAATACAATTTGGACAATCATGACACTAAACACATTAAGTAAGAAGCTTAGTTGACGTAAACTAATTCTAAATACATAAAAATGTATTTATTTCCTACTATTAAAACACAGATGGAACAAATGTTGGATTATAAAATTTCTTCCTTATAACCCGTATCTTAAGCTAAAGCAGAGCATTCCATGAACTTTTAGGATAAGCATGTGCAAGTTGCTGAAGCCTGGAATAAGGTTGTTGGATAACATTCCCATGGAATTAATTTCACAATGCTGCTTTCCTTGGGAATGAGAATCCAAGAATCCTGGCAAAGCTGTTTCAAAGCAAAATTTACACTCAGGGCCTACTATATTTTATGGCCATCTGACAATCAACTGCTGTAATGCTGAAGACTTGGGGAAAAAAAAAAAAAAAGTGAGGCCAGCCAGAAGCTGCGCATTCACCTAAGGTAAATTTTTGCCAACAAAGTTTTGGCAGCAGCACACAAACAAAAGAGCCAAGAGGACTGCAAAACTGCAAGCTGGAAGGACATTCAGTTTTCAGTTGTGCCTGCCCACATGTGAAAACATTCAGTCTCTGCAGCTGCTCAAAGCTCTGTTCTAATTCCCTCTTTTCCATATGGAAGTCGGTCCACACAGTCTTCAATCTTCTCTGGGACTGAGCGGAACCTGCTCACACTTATCTTGAGGTCTCATATGTACTCACTTTGCAGCAGTTTCTCATACTGCTCTCGTGTTTCCAAAAACACCTCTTCAAACTGGAAAAAAAAAAAAAAAAGTAAAAGAAAGAAAAGAATAAGGAAGAAAAAGAAATGAGCACCTTTAGACATTTCCAGAGCACACAAACTTGGGTGGTGCTTAACAAAGAAGACAGTGCACGCTCTGGCCCCTACATTCCAGACATGGCCCTAAGGGATTCACTGGCAAAATCTCCTAGAATCATAGAAATGCTCAGGTTGGAAAGATCTTAAGGATCATCAAGTCCAACCACAACCTAACCATACTACCCTAATTCTAATAACCCTCCACTAAATCATGTCCCTGAGCACCACATTCAAATGGTTTTTAAACATATGCAGGAATGGTGACTCAACCACCTCCCTGGGGAGCCTATTCCAGTGCTGAACAACCCTTTCTGCAAAGAAGTTTTTCTTGATATCCAGCCTAAACTTCCCCTGGCATAACTTGAGGCCATTTCCCCTCATCCTGTCACCTGTCACCAGTGAGAAGAGACCAACCCCACTCTCACTGTAAGCACCTTTCAGGTATTGCAAGAGAGCAGTAAGGTCTCCCCTCAGCCTCCTCCAGACTAAACAGCCCGTTTTTTTCAGTCTCTCCTCATAGGGCATATTCTCCAAGCCCTTCACAAGCCTTGTTGCCCTTCCTTGTTCCTCCTCCAGCATCTCCATGTCCCTTCTGTACTGAGGTGCCCAAAACTGAACACAGTACTTGAGGTGAAGCCTTACCAATGACGAGTACAGGGGCAGGATGACTTCCCTAGTCCTGCTCACCACACCATTCCTGATACAAGCCAGGACGCTATTGGCCTTGGCCACCTGGGCACACTGCTGGCTCTTATTCAGCCAACTGTCCATCAGTACACCAAGGTCCCTTTCCATCAGGCAGCTTTCCAGCCACTCTCCCCACGCCTGTTGGGTTGGCTGAGGTTGTTGTGACCCAGCACTTGGCCCTATTGAAACTCATACAGATAACCTTGTCCCATTGATCCAGTCCATCCAGGTCCCTCTGTAGTGCCTTTCTCCCCTCCAGCAGATCAACACTCCATTCCAAATTGATGTTTTACTGAGGGTGTACTCAATGGCCTCATCAAGATCATTAACAAAGATGTTAAATAGAAGCGGCCCCAGTACCAAGCTCTGGGGGACCCTGCTTGTGACTGGCTGTTAACTGGCTTTAACTCCATTGACCACAACTCTTTGGGCCCGGCCATGCAGCCAGTTTCACCCAGCAGAGCGTACGTCCATCCAAAAAGTGGGCAGCCAGCTTCTCCATGAGAATACTGTGGGGGACAGTGTCAAAGGCTTTAATGAAGTCCAGGTAGACCACATCAACAGCCTTACCTTCATCCAATAAGCAGGTCACCTTGCCATAGAACGAAATCAGGTTTGTCAAGCAGGATCCACCATTCATGAACCCATGCTGACTGGGCCTGATCCCCTGGTTCACCTTTAATTAATCCATGATGGCTCTCAAGATTATCTGTTCTATAACCTTCCCTGGCACTGATGTGAGACTGATAGGTCTGCAGCTACCAGGATCATCTTTCTGGCCCTTTTTGAAGATGGGTGTCACATTTGCCAGTCTCCAGTCCACCCAGACATCCCCAGTTAGCCAGGACTGCTGAAGAATAATGGAGAGTCACCTGCCAACCACATCTACCAAGTCCCTCAGCACTCTAGGGTGCAATCCGCCTGGCCCCATGGACTGGACTTGTCCAGCTTTTGAAGCAGGTCATGGATTATGGAGGGCTTATTCTGTTCCCCATTCCTATCTTCCAGAGCAAGGTGCTGTGCACCCTTAGTTTGAGAAATGCTGCTAAAGGCAACTCCAGCAGAAAATCTGGCATTAAGAACCAGAGTGAGGATGTTTTATTTGGTATTGAAGAGGGAATTTAACCTGAGACATTCAACAGGACAGAGCAGGCTGTCCTCACAGTGCTTTCTGATATGTGGAAAAGAGTTCTGCAGTGCAATAGGTTGATTTGGGAGCAAGACAGGAACAAATTATTAGAAAGTTAAAACAAATCCTTTGCAAAACAATGCTCAGTAATCATGCCAAGCAGGAAGTTTAATGCAGATACATGCTTAGGACATCTGAAGATGAATTATTCACCAGATGAAAAACAAACAGATGCAGAATTGCCTGTGATATGTATGATGTAGTTTCAATCACTGTGGTTAAAGATGGCTGTTAATTATGGAAGGAATCAGTTCAAGATGAAGACACCAATGTTAGGCATCCACGTATATGTGTTTGCATGTGCCATACATGTGTAGGTTGCTGTTACAGTCATCTTGTTCACTTCACCCTGCTACGCCTTCCTATATGGTGCAAACAGGACAATGCAAGTGCCCTGCTGCAGCTTACTGCAAAGGATGGAAGGAAAACATAAAAATCCTCAAATGAGCATTCCAACCGAAAAGATAAAGATCGGACAAAGCAAATTCACTGCTGTTTGCTTTGGCACACATTATATTTGTTATTCCCAGAACAAACATATCATTGAGCTCAATAGTGCTGGGTAAGGAACTTTAAGAAGGCTTAATCATTAATTGTTCTTGCATTAAGCAGAGTTCTGGATGATAGCATCATGTTTGAGAAGAGATGGAACTTAAACTTTAGTGCACCTAAATCGATTGAATTAAATGAATAGCCAGTACCTCCTATCGCATCTAGCAGTGCTTCTTTGATCAATGACCCATGTTCTGACTCCAGACAAGCTTAGAACACACAGAATAATGTTACAAAGATGAAACAAACCTCGACCCCAGCTGCAGCCAGCAGCCAGCGGATCGACTCCATTTTGCCTCTTCCATCAAAGTAGTAGAGTACAGGTTTTGCAGCCATGGCTTCAGACTTCCTTCACCTAAAAATGGAAAAGAAATCTGTTAATAAATGATTCAAAAAATGGATGGCTCTTGGGATACTGGTTCACAAGTCACCCACAGGACAGAAAATTGGGTTAATTTCAGACAAAACATTTCAGCAAAGCTGCTGTCTGTACAGATTTGGTTTTATTGTGGCATGGTCGCAGTTCCCCCCAAACCTTCAAAAAGAAAGCATCAGATGCTAAGCAGGAGATAACAAGAGTTGCCACTTGAGTGCATCAGCAGGTGTTAACAGAGCCATAGAGTCATTGAGGCTGGAAAATCGTAGAATAACAGAATCACAGAATCACCAAGGTAAGGTTGGGAAAGACCTCCCAGATCACCCCGTCCAGCCATCCACCCGCCACCAACACAGCCCCACCAACCATGTCCCCAGTACCGAAACCTTTCTGGAACACCTCCTGCGACGGTGACCCCGCCGCTCCCCGGGCAGCCCGCGCTGGCCTCACCAACGCAACTTTCAGCACAGTTACTCAGTCCATCGCCGCTAACAGCCACGTTTCCACCAAAGCGACATAACGGCTCACAGAGGCTTTCCAAGCAGGGCCACCCTTGAGTCAGAGCACCAGAAACACCCGCACACGAACACGGGAAGCCGTTTTCAGTCCCGGCTCCACACGCTCCCCGAGAGCCGCTCCCTGCCCGACACCCTGCACACCCCCCGCCTCGCAGGGCCGGGGTCGCACGTACCCCCGCCGCAGGTCGCTGCCCAGGAGCCAGTGGGTTCGGAGCGCGCGGCCGCGAGAGGCTCAGGGTCACACAGAGCGCGGGGCGAGTGCTCCGAGCCCTCCCGGTGCCGCCCCCCGAGGCAGGGCGGCCGGCACGGCCCCCCGCAGCCCGCCAGTGGGAAGGCTCTGCTTTGCATAACGCGCAAGGCCTGCTGGGTGGAATGCAAAGCGAGAAAGAATGTTAACGTGCGCCGAGTATTCTAGAGCAAAAGCGTTCAAGTCTGAAACAGTGCTGAGAGGTGCTTCTGCCGCCCGTTTCCTGGAACTTTCAGACCCACCGTGCGTCACCATGACCTGGAAGATATTACAGTATTTGTCCTTATATATCGCTTGTGGCGGCTCGTAGCTCTGGATGTGAGGGCGATCTGGCTGCGACATCTGTCACCCCATTGATCGCCAGGGTTGATTCGGCTGATCTGGCTGGCTAGGCGGGTGTCCCCTTCCTCCCTCACCGCTCCATGTGCGTCCCTCCCGAAGCTGCGCGCTCGGTCGAAGAGGACGACCTTCCCCGATAGAGACGGTACCGTTCATCGGTCAAGGGTATACGGTAGCTGCGCTCCCCTGCTAGAACCTCCAAACAAGCTCAAGGTCCATTTGTAGGAGAACGTAGGGTAGTCAAGCTTCCAAGACTGCAGACACATCCAAGTGAGGCACTGCATGGGGCAGTCTGCCATTGTTTTGTGCCCAGCCCCACGGGTTCCAAGGCGTTCCTCGTTCATCTTTGTCTCTCTACTTTTCCCTATTCGGTCCCAGCACGAGAAACAACTTGCGCTGCTCGTTCACTCTCCCACTGCTGCCCCCCAGATCTCTGAGCTCCTTCCTTCTCTTATGCACACACCACTACCCAGAACTGCCACACTTCTGCATGCATGCCTCACTTCTTGATCTCACATCTGGTTCTTCCCCTGTACAATCAGTTCCAAGCCACTGAAATTGCAGGAAAACAGTTGGGGTTAAAAGTTACCAATCGGCTTCTACTGCCTGGAAATGAGTGGGAGAAACAGGAGGAGCTGACACAAGATGGAGAGAACAAGTTATGTCCTCCTTCCAGGGTGCGATGTATTTCTCTAATGACATCAGAGAATATCCTGAGTTGGAAGGCACCCACAAGGACATCACGTCCACCTTCTGGCTTCACACAGAAACACTCCTAATCCAAACCCAATGTCTATGCGCACTGTCCAAATGCTCCCCGAACTCGAGCAGCTCAGGGCTGTGCCCACTGCCCTGGCAGCCTGTTCCATGCCCACCGCCTTCCAGTGAAGAACCAGCTCCTGCTATCCAGCCTGACCCTCCCTTCTACTCCCACACTTTAGTTAATTTCAGATTTGACATCCAAAGACTAACATATTAGATTAAAAGCTTACAGAACACAGCACAAATCATGTGCTTAGACTCACATCACATGGCCAAGGAACCTGCAGAAAGAGCGCAGGTACAGAGGCAGCAGCCACCAGAGAGGGCACCGAATGGAAGGCTTATTAAGTAACCATAAAGCAGCCAAACCAAAGCGTTGCTGTTAAAACTCAGCACAACGTAAGGACTCTCATCAGTCAGTATTTCTTCAAGAGTAACTTTATTCTGGGCAGGAGACTTGACAGAGAAGGAACGGAACAAACATATATAACCTTTTTGAACAAAAACATTGAATAAACAAGAACCATTATTTCTTTATAATCATACTTAACAATTCCACGCCCTTCCTCTAAATTCAAAACCGTTCTCCTTTATGAAATATCCCATTGGCACCAACAGCCTTACCAGATACTGAAACGCCACAGGAACCGTGGCTTTGTGGCTGATATTGTGGCACTGACACAAGACTCAGGAAGATCTGGACAGCAGAGGTGAATGAGGCCGTCGGCATGCTCCTTTATTCCCAGCAGTCATTACAACACGTAATGCTGAGAACAAGCAAACTGCAGAATTCCAACAACATTTTGCATAATGATGCTGCTAAACATTACAACACAAAGTAGGAGGCTACGTATGATAAATTCTCTGCTATGCTGCTTGTCCAGCTCTCAGTATAACCAACAGGCTGACAGCTTTTCCCTCTGCACTGTACTCAGACAGCACTGCACATTGCTCAATCAGGTTAATCCTTAAAAGAACACCCCCAACATCCTTTGCTTGAGTAAAGGCTACAAGAGTGATATCAATATACCAACATTTTGCAGTTTTCCCACCTCACTAAGCTGAAAGTAGCAGAAGTCATTCTGAATATCAAGATTATTAGCTTTTTTTCCCCCACAAAATATAGGCTTTTATTCAGGAAAGGAGGAGTTGTGGCAAAAGAAAAAAAAAAAAAAAAAAAAAAAAAAAAAAGAACTAAATCTAATACTTTTGCTGGACTGACCAAGACTGAACATCGTATCCAAGAAAACAGGGCTGGGCTGATGGGGGTTCAGATATACACAGGCCGAGTCCATATTCATCCTGTATCACTGTGACCGAATGGTTCCCATCATTAATAGGGAGAGGCCTGAGCATCTCCAGGGGAGTCCTCAGGTAAGCTGCATTTCTTGAGAGGAGATTCTCACTCCTCCCTGCTTTGGAAGAAGCTCAAGCTCAGGTGTGAGTAGGTAGGATGAGCCCAAGCCTCAGCAGCGTGCTCTCATGATTCATCTCATGCTTCCATTTGTAGGAATCGAATGTATGGAACAGACTACATAAACTGCCTACACAGGCCTAGGGATACTTAGGACAGGTTCAGGCTATTTCCCCTAAAACTGATTATTCAGCGAAAAAATAAATTAAATGATATCTAGACATAAATACAGATATTTATTTCCACCAAAAGAAACAACTATCTTTCCAGTTTCTGACACAAATATACATATTTCCCTCTCCACTTACCCAAACACAACACCAGCATGTGGTATAGAATTGGAATGGTCATTGCTACGCATTAACACTGCTGCTACAGAAGCTGTTATGTTCAGTTTGCTGTTAGCACATGTTAAGGACAAGTGCCTGGCGTAGCTGGACGTATCTGTGGCATGTGCAAGCCTTACGCACGTGCTTTTTTAATGCATAGACACTTCTGGTCCTTTTTGCCCTGTGAACTCGCTATAGATTCAGTCAGCAAAAGCCAACAGTGACCAGAGTCCCTCCTGATTCCCCACAGCACTGAGCCAGCAGTTTACTCTGGGGAGCAGTTTCCTGAGACCTGTGTGTTCTCATGGAAAGAGCTGAGAAGGCCAGGGCATGCTACCAGCCTCCAGCCCACAGCAGGTGCCCCCCATGGGGCAGGCCCACTGGCACATTTCTCTCCTTCCAAGCAGCCGGATGCCACCACACCTCTGATCCCTTCAGACCGGCTCTCACAAATTTCAGCCCGATCCATTGACAAAATGAGTTCAGATGAGGTTTCCCAAAAGCTGACCATTTGTGTACATTTCTGTGGGAAGATGCGTACATTTCAGCTTTGAAGATGCTCGTCCAAAATGCAGCTATGAAGGATGTCCTCCCACAGCACTGTAATTGTCTCAGCTACAGGACTAATCTTCTGTGGAAGGAGGTGAAGGAACAGCCAAATACTATGATCAAAATGAACCATTTGCTGATAGCTGAATGCCGGCGCTCCTTCCCAGTGCAGAAACAACCTGCCTTTGTCTAGAACCCTCTTGTTCCTTTTCTCCTTCAAACTGAATGGTTTTTAGCAGTCTGACATAAAGCCTCATTTTTACCCAGTAGAGTCGGGGGCCTAATTTACAGCAACTGACACACTCTTCACATCACAAGTGAAGACATAGAAATGAAGAAGAACTGAAGCTTGAACATATTCATTTGCTCCAAATTTCCATTTTTTTTCCCCTCAAAAGTCATTTGAAACAGTTACAAAGATTAAGTTAAATGCATAGATACTGTTTCCTTAAACTCTGCTGCAGGCATCTCACTAACACTTTTTCACTATGAAACCAGCTTTGTAATTCTCAATACTGCCTTAAATACGTATTTGGATCTTCTTTTCCCAACAACAGCAAAACCAGATCTCGGTGTTTCTCCTCATTAGTCATTAGGAAACATTTAAGCAAATTTAAGAGAGGTAGGTCCACATTCTATTTGATAGTGAACAACACCAAGAGGTAATTTTGAAGCATGACAAACGCAGTGTCAGAAAATAAATCTACTGATTATCCTTTATGAAACAAGATTACCCAGATTTGGTAAAAGCAAAAGAATGGGAGAGGAAAGCTGGACAGCGGTCCAACAAAAGCCTTGTAAAATTAAAGTAATAAATACAAAAAAGAAAAGCTTCCCACTGACTTGGGACTTCCAGCAGTCTCTCAGTGTCTGTAAAGGAGAGGTTGGACTGCTGCTCGCTCATTCCTTTGATGTACACAGCAAACGAGTACACAGCAGCAGCAGTGTGGCATCAAGACATGGCATCACTGAAATTAAACAATCTCACTTAGCACATAAGCTTTAGAAAACATCTAATGAATGCCCCTTCCTCGCTCTTCTCTTCCAACACAATATTGCACCGCTTTGCTTTATTTTTTCTTAAACTCATTTTTATAAAAATGTTGAATCCAAGAAAGAATTTAGAATTTAAAAAAGTTTGTTATAAAAATTTATCATATAAAAATGCCAAGATCCCTAAGCCATATATACAAAAGGTATCAGATTTATGAAAATAATTGGACCCAATTATATAACAAAATTTCATACAAAAAAAAAAAAAAAAAAAAAAAATTTTATAAAAAAAATTAAAAAAAAAAAAAAAAAAAAAAAGTACAAGATTGCATTGAAATTAACACAAATAAAAGTTAAAAAACAAAACCAAAGCAACCTTCAGAAAGGTCTCAACCGTAGAAGATCTGTTTCTTTTAAATTTACAAGTCTATAAAACATTAGAAAACTGTCACACGTCAGTCACCATGTGGGCAAGGAGATGCTGGGAGAGCATTTCTACGTGTCACCGGTGAGCTCCGTACTTTGCAGACCAGTCAACGCGGCCGTGCACTGGCTGCGCTGGGGGCGGGAGCGGCATTACCCCGGGGGGGCTTTTGGAAGGTGAGTTGAACGGTGGCCGTCCAAGATGGGGTCTTGCTGACTTCAGAGCAGCGTAATCTAAGGGGGAAAGAAAACTCCAAGAGGTTACGGTTGATTGAGGATTTGCTGATGTGACACAACGTGTGTGATCCAAACCTTAAAACCCTGTTATACAAGGAGCACTACACTTCAGATTGGCAAGTGTGAATCCTGTGCCAGCTCTCACATCAGACTCTAGGTTCCGTTGCAGTGTGCTTATTGGGTAACGGCTGTGGTTAAAACACGTAATTCATGAACTAAATAAAAATAACCCTCCAATACATGAAGCTCTGCAAGGCTATGAGCAGTAGTTCCAGTCGCTCAAATAATTACAGAGTCAAGCACCAATCTGTAACATAATGCTGCATATACACAGAATAACCAAAGCAACAGCAAGGGACCAAGATGGTGGTGGTACCACACTTACTTGACGATCGATCTGCAATTGGCGCTAACTGAACCCTCTGCCCAGCAGAGCCTACTTCCTTCTTCAGAAATGAAGGGATATAGCCACCAGTCAGAGCACTTGATGCTATGGGACCTGAAAGAAAAAGCAAGGGACATCTGTGGCCAATGCAATCCATCTCCTGCACAGGTTACAGAGGTGCAAAGTGACGGGCCGTATTTGAGATGAAAGCTGATCAGGGACTGATGGAAACAAGAACTTTGCCAAAGATACCAAAAGTGCACAGATCCTTTATATGCCTGCATTCATCCCAGTAGACTGTGGGAAATGATGGTAATAAGAAGGGGAAACCTAATGACTTCCTATGAAGCTACCAGAAAAAAAAAAAAAAAAAAAAAAAGTCAAAAAGCAGTAGAAGAGCCAAGAAGGAGCCTGGCTATCTATATGAAGGTTCTCATGTAGTTTAGCCATTTACATTCAGCCATTTAGCTCATGACCAGGCTTCACAAAAGGAACAGGCACAGTAGCATGTATCTTTGGAGATGGCAATGTACTAGAAATAGGTGACCCCAAAACACAGCTATGTGGAACTGTGGGACCACCTTACCTGAATTTATCCTGTTAATACTTCCTCCCAAAACTGAAGCTTTTCCAGGCAAACCAGAACTGGGCCAGGGATTAGATGGAACAGACTCCTTGCTTGAAGTGGAGACCATGCTATTTCTTGTGCTTACTCCTATTGCAAAAAAAGTAACAATTACCATGCTGAAAATCTCGTTTTACACAGATTTGCACACATTCCATCTGACGCACAACTGTGGAATAACTATTAAGTTCAGTGAACTCAACCAAAACCTTTTCACCCTACCATGCCTCTGGCTTACTTCCCATCCTCTCACACTCTATGAGAGGCCACAAGCCCTCCTCCTGAAATTATACTTGTGTAAAGAGTCCCACTAGTGTCAATGGCTGTTTATGCCAAGACAGGATCCTTAGCATCAAGGCCACAAATTCTGTGCTTCACACCAAACACAACATTATACAGCCTGACAAGATACCCTGGGACTGAGTAAAGGTAGACAATGTCTCTCAAAGTACTGCACTCTTCTCTGATTATCTACTGAAACCACTGAGTTTGCAAACACTCTGCAGTAGAATTCATACATCACGTATTATTTGTGTTTAATACACAGACTTTACTATGTAAGCAGGATATCCAACATGCAAGGATATGCTCAAGTTTACAGTAAAGCTAAAGCAGGCTTGGGATGAAGGGATTTTACTACCTCCTTTGATAACAAAACTTTTAGCTACCAAACTCTGTTTAAATGAGACAATCTGAAAGTGTCTGAAATGGTGAAGTCACACATCATCTTTTTTTTTTTTTCCTCAGGAAAAAAGGCCAAGTCTTACATCATGGGATCTTCTCAACTTCAGCAACTTTGGAGTATTCATCCTATAAGTTAAGGAGCCGCTGCTACTGCCTTTGTAAACAGAAATTACGAAACGGGACATTTTTATATTCGGTTCATTTTAATTATAGGCAGCCACACTCCCCAGTCCTGTACTTCACTCTAGTTCAGCGCTAGTCTCATTATAACTGGAGGTTGCTCTATTGGCATGCAGCTCCTCTACAGACGCAGGATTTGGATTCTATAAAATCCCAAGCTGTGGCAAAGCATATTCCATTATCAGCTAGCTCCTGTTGTTCATGGTATTACATACCCAGGCAAGTTCAGGGCACTATTTTTTCCAGTCTACAAGATCAGCCTTATTTTTCTAAGGGGAACAGGGAATAGCCTGGCACATTAGTAGACATTTTCTAATACACTTTGAAATATAAAAGAGCATCTGGCAGGAGGAAAAAATGCCAGCATCCTCTTCACATAAACAGAATTCATCTCAGTTGCTAGACTGCTAGAACGCAGTTAGCATTATAGCCACCTGCATAAGCAAGAAAGCTCCTCCTCTCCTTCCTTTAAGCAGCAGCCCCATCTCCACAAGCTCAAAGGATAAGGAATAATGCATTCGTGACTATTTCATACTGTTTCTGGAATCACAGGAGGAAAAAGAAACGAGTATTTTTTTACTAACCGGGTAGATACCTAGAATGTCTCAGGTAGTGCTGCTTTGCTGCAGAAACTTGCAGCGTTGGGGTGTCCTGCCGTGGGAAGATGGCATGGGATGGTGCACTGCTGCCAGAGCCAACTGCATCCAAAGGCTTCAGGTCCAAAATGCTTTCAAATCTATAACCCAAAAATTGCTACACTTAGTCCAAAACTTATAGCATATGTTTAACCACAGTTGGCTCTCTTCCATCTCATCTCCACGAATCATTTCCTCACTGTGCTCACTACAGCATAAACACACAGACAACAGGGAATGTTTTCAGCCTGAAGCTGTATGAGCACTCCTGAAAGTCTGACCCGCACTTGCAGCTCCCTTATAAATGGCTTCATCAGTTTTTGTATCTCAATTAGTTTTTCTCTTCTGCTTCTAATCCACAGAAAATACAGCTTAGAGTAATGCAAAACATGTGTGAAATACGTTGAAATGGTTCACATGGCAAACAGAAAGCATGTATCAGAAGATTAACCTGGAAATATTTACATTAGGCATTATTTTCAGCAGGGAAAAATGAGCAAGGAATTGCTTAGAGACGTGCACTGTCCATGAAAGAAGATGTAGTAATTGAAAAGTCAGCATTTAACAAGAAGCCATAACAAACTAACAGATAGGAAAACTGCATGTCCTTGACTGGCATGGATATATGTTTCTAGATCCATAGAAAGCATAAAGAGCAACACTATGGGCAAAAAAAGAAAAAAAATAAGAGAAAAAAAAGAAAAATGATGTGAAATGTAAGGAAATAAGTTCAAATATAACAAAACCCAACTTACCTACAAGTAGTTTCATCATTCTGCCTCTTTTTGTTTTTCAAGTCAACCCTTGTGATAGAAGAGCTGAAATCAAGGTCTTCCAAGTCATCCCACTCTTCAGAATTCTTCACTGGCCCAGCAAGATGTCCCCACCTTCGCCTAGCTTTTGGCTTAAGTTCACCATTTATGTTCTCAGTCCCAGTAGATGCTTTCTATTACAGTGATTGGAAAACAAGACAAAACAAAACCTCACACACTTACAACACAAACCAGGTGATAAGACCAAAGCATCTTTTTTCCTGCCTTAAAGGACAGGATTGGTTGCAGAGCTGTAGCAGAAATCTAGCTTTCATTAAGCTTGCTAAGAACACAATCTGTAGCCTGTAGACACCACTACTTCTCCATTTTATCCTACATCATAATATCTTACACTGACAGAAGAATATATTCCTTAGGTCTCATTTCCAATCCTACTTATCTTTTGCTATACAGCTTCAGAAAAAGTAGCTCACTCTTGATTTTTATTTCTTGATCCATCTTGGGAGTACCAAACCACAATTACATTCATGTTTTCACAAGCCCATACCTAGACATTTATAAAATATATTTTACTTGTGGCACTGTGCAGATAAAAAACTGTGTCACCTCAGCCACTTAACTGCATTCGTACAATTGAACTTTGTGCAAATCAGTCAATGGCCAGTACAGACAGCCTCAAGTAAAGACCAACTGCTTGCATTTACCCTTCTTTAGTCACCTAACTGGTCTTCTTAATCAAAAGAAATGGCAGGTTCTTATTCTGAAAGAAAAACCTTGTCTTCCATGGCAAGTACAGAAGCTCGAATGGACTAGCTGTCCTGGTCATGTAATCTGGAAGACTTAAATGGACTAAAGTAACAGCTCACCATCTGAATTCAATTCCATTCAGTTGGATACTTTTTTTTTCTATGGAATGAAACCCAGTGATATTCTGACTCCTGTAGATCATTTCAGTCACGTAAAATCATCCTTCAAACACCCTACTCCACAAAGGGGAACGTAACATGTCTTGAATTGAGACATCAACTTGCTTGTTTTACAGTAATCAAAATTAGATTTTGATTTCAACATACTAACCTCCAGTTTATGACAGGAAGTTATTGCTGCTGCTTTTTTCTCCCATTTCCTATACTTTTAGCACAGTATAAGAATCTTATGCAAGAGAACAAGAAAAAAACCAAACATCATTAAGGAGAATCTGTACGCTAGATGAACCTTTACCTGCTGAGGAACCTTATTGTGAATTGCAGGCAGAAGAACCTGGTTCGACTTGTCCTCCTGTAAATATTTACTGTGATCAGCCCCAGAGTTGTCTGTCTTACACGGATAGACCAAATGTTGAGAAGTGTGGCTTTGCTGAAATGGCCGTGAAGAAATGCGGGCATGGGATTTTGAAGGAGGTTGTGCTGGAGGGACAGGCTTAATATGCAGAGATGATTTATCATGGAGTTCCTTTGGTCTCGTCAGCTCCTGAAGGCCTAAAGCATGTCCAACCTGGAAGTATGGATATCGAAGTGCCTAAAACATAATGAAAACGTTAGGAGCCAATTTAGGAATCCACAGTTTCTAACTTACTCTTGCTCTATGGGACAGCACAAATTTTAGTGCTCTTTTTCGGGAATAGAAAACAGCAGATGCTCTTGTCTGAACACCAGGAAATACTTTACTGTGAGAGTGACTGAGCACTGGTACAGAGAAGTTATGGAGGAGTCTCCATTCTTGGAGACAACCCAAAGCTGTATGGACATGGTCTGTGCAACAGGCTCTGGGTGGCCCTGCTGAGCAGGAAGGTTGAAGCAGGCAGACCAAGAGGCTCCTGCCAACCTCAGCCACTCTGTGATTCTGCGACGCCCACCAACAGCAATGAAAGTACAGCATCACAGCCTTCAGCCACACATCCAGCCTTCACTCTATAACTCACTGTGGCTGGGTTATACTTCATTTAGGTGTACAGCTCTCACACATTTGATCATTGAGGACTTGCCTCATGCAGCTGATGCTGCATGCAACAGATTAATAACTTCCTGTTAATTACTCCTTTTTGTCTTGGAAACTGTTCTTGGCTTCTGCTCTTTTCCCTTCCAAGAACAGCATTCTTGAGCAACTGTTGAGTACCTGCCTATACACAGTGACTTGCAGTGAAAAGAAGAGTCATATGCAGAAATGAGAAAGAAAACAAAATCAAACCTGGCTGGCTGTTGGCCGCTTTTTGGGATCCCACTGCAGCATGTCTCTCATCAGTTGCACTGCCTCACTGCTAGCATTAGGTATGAGGGTTTTTAAGTTGTTAGGTACACACTGAGGCCAGCGAAAATTCATGGAGGATGAAAGCTGGTAGCCTTCAGGCCAGTCATTCTGGGAGAATGAAATTTCCAAACACAAAGAAAATTCAAGTGTAAAATATCACAGTGCCTAAAAGCACTAGCACATATTCTCCAATCAGTTACAGGCTGCAACCAGCCATTCTGTGGCCACCTAAACATTCTGAAGGTTTCACCAAACATTTTCACCTCAAAGCTCTAGTGGAAAGTAAGGGCTTTATGTTTGATCATGTCAAAGGCACAAATGTGAACAGGACATAGGAGTTATCCACGATTTTTTTATCCTCTTAAAGCATTGCTTGAAATGCAAGAAACGATGAAATTTCAATGTCAAGATGAATCACAAAGTCTAATGACTTTGTTTGCTATTCAGGAGTCTACTTCTCCTCCTCTACACATCAGTTTTTACAGTAAAACTACATCATGCTGATGCAGTAAGTGTAAAGTCAAGTAAAATTATTATGTATTGTAGATCATTACTGCAGAGTGGAATGTGACTGTACCTACCTTCTTTGGTGTCCCCAAAACTTGGCAAATTTTGAATATTGTATCAATTTCACTGGCACCTGGGAAGAGAGGCCTCAGTGTATAAACTTCTGCCATTATACAACCAACAGCCCAAATGTCTATAGGAGAGCTATAGCTGGTGGATCTCAGAAGGACTTCAGGAGCCCTGTACCTGAGAGAGAGGAAAAGAAAAAAATCACAACCATCAACACAATTCAAGAGCAGTCATATACAGAACCATTCAGCTTTTTGTTCTTTCCAGTTAACAGCAAAGATGACTTACAAGGTTCCTACCTTCCTTTATTTCCTAGAAAAAAAGAATTAAAAAAAACTACATAAGCCCTTTAAGTTCTCTTATATCTTCCTGACATGCAGCATTCCCACCACATCCCACCTGTGCCATCAGATCCCCCTCAGTTCCTGCTCTGGTGCTATCTGCCAACCGCCTTGCACCACCTGAAGCTTTTTGAATTATGCTCAGCTTAAATAAAAGTTTCATCAAGAGGATGAATCAAGAGCAGTATTATATTCTGCAGAAATGTTACACTGCTTATTTATGAGCTTCATTTTAAGACCTGCAGATTCCCACAACGTCAAGAAATACTTTTGCTTACCATCTAGTGGATACATAATCGGTGTAAGGAGGCCTGGATCGGATTTCTCGGGCTAAGCCAAAGTCTGCTATTTTTACAAGTTCTGGTCCCATGCAAAGGAGGTTTTCAGGTTTTAAGTCTCTGTGAAAGAATCCTAAAATTCAAATAAAATATTGACGTGCATTGCAGTGCCACACCCAGCTGTCACCTTTATTTTCCACCTACACTGTTTCACTTCTTACTGATGAAGCTTGAATAGCACCACACAGAACCGAATGTCTTCAATGCCCAAGAAAGGCAGCCAGCATAATGATTGTTCAACAGTTTATGAAGAACTAATCAACTACTCTGTAACAACTGTGAACAGTCAGGCAGGTAACTCCCCTTCAGGTGGCTCTTCCTTTAAAAAAATAACAAATACTATTTTAATGCTAGCTTTATTCTAATTATGATGGAAAGTGTGCAAGGAAGTGATTAAAACTTTTTACTTCAAAGCTTTTTTAAAAAATAGAAATTGAAATAGGAGCTGATTTTTGTATTTTGAAGCCTGTTTTTTTTCCTATCTAAGAACTTCTTAACAGTCTGCAAGCACTGATAACCTATCAGGCAGTGGATATCAGTATATTTTTTTCTTTTTATAGAGCTCTCTGCATTCAGAGAATAATAAACAGTAAGATATCCTTTATTCTCAATCTCAGGTGACCTCTAAATTTATCAGGACTGTGGCCATTAACATCAGACAAGTTACAGAAGGCTGCTAGCTGCCCACTACAGAATGTGGAAATCCATAGAAAAGAAACTAAGCAAACCTCCAAAATGCAACATCAGGCAGCTATAAAATACAGATACCTGCCCTCTATTTTCTGTAACACAAATTGCTAGTTTAGTGCCACTCATAGAATCATAGAATAGCTAAGATTGGAAAAGACCTCAAAGATCATCAAGTCCAACCACCACCCAACATACCACCCTAACTCTAACAACCCTCTGCTAAATCATGTTCCTGAGCACCACATCCAAATGGTTTTTAAACACATCCAGGGATGGTGACTCAACCACCTCCCTGGGGAGCCTATTCCAGTGCTGAACAACCCTTTCTGTAAAGTTTTTCCTGATATCCAACCCAAGTTGTACACAACTTAAGGCCATTTCCCCTCTTCCTGTCACCCGTCATCAGTGAGAAGAGACCAGCCCTGCTCTGCTGTAAGCACCTTTCAGGTATTTGACGAGAGCAGTAAGAGAACACTCTTCTGATGACTCCCTTATATGAAAGTTAGTAATGTATTTGTACTCACTGAAACAAACAAACAAAAACCTTACACAGAGGTTATCTCATTCTAACTCAAAGTATTTACAGCTAAAACATAGCTTACCATGCTTATGGATAAATGCAAGCCCTTGCAGGATCTGATACATAATATTCCTAACTGTAGCCTCAGGAAACAGTTTGTTTCTACAGGACAAAAAGGAAAAAAAAAAAAAAAAAGAGGAAAGAAATGTTAATTATTAAGTTTACATATTAACTTATGCTTCTTATGAACCAAAGAGAACAGCTAACAATAACAGTAAAACTCTTAGATACACTCTAAGCACTCTCTGGTAGTTCATTGCTCCATGAAAACTTGCATGGCACTTTTACAATCTGTACCAGCAAAAACAAGAGGCTCTTCTCATGATATTTAGCCTAGATCAGCCATAGCAGGCAGTTTAATGATAGACCCTTTCACCAACAGAAGGTTAAAATTAAGCAGCTCTGTATCAGCTGCCTCTGCACATCATTGTATGTACAGATGGTTTGGGAGGATGGGGAGGGGAAAAAAATTGGCCATAAGAGTGAAAGAAGATGGTCTGGGTTTTACTGAATTTCCTGAGCTCTAAAGAATGATCATCACATATTTTGGAAGTGACATCTGCTCCTACAGCCAACTTTTCAGCCTTTCTTACTTTTTCAAATTACAACAGAAAGAAAAATTCTCCACAGTCCCTTTACACAGAAATAGTAACTCAAAGATTTAAGAATATAAATCTGATCAATCAGATCTTTACACATGAGATATCTAACCAGTCTGAGAGCTGGCTAAACTGAAAAGAACATGGTGTCCTGCATGCTTTCATAGACATCTGCCTTTTTGGTTTTCATATGGAGGTAGACTATATTCAGCATTTCTATGAATTTCTGTGATGATGATAGAGATCACTGGTCTGTATCTTAGGCACTAGAACTATTTTCTCAAGCTTTGTTATTTCATGTAATTAAAGATCAGCACCTACATCTACGTGCACAATTTAGTGAAAGCTGTTCTATACCTATGCATGCACAGTAAGTATCTCTACTTTTAAAAAGGTATTTTATTAAGTACTTATGAAATATTCACAGAGATACACTATGATGATAATAAGCCCTCTCACTGGCTTATTCTGAAGTCATAGGACAAAAATGGCTTCTTCCGAATGATTCAATGCAGAAAGATATTTTATCCCCAGATTGTCCTCTGGAGGATCCTATCATGGTCTAAAAGGTAAAATTAACACCTTATCGAAGAGGTAGAAGATTCTGAGAAAACTGACAGACAAAACAGTCAATCTTCTGAATATGTCAGACAAAATTGCAAGGCAAAAAGAAAAAAAAGAAAAAAAAAGAAAATAAGAAAGAAGATTCCTAGAAGCAATCCACAATTAGACCTTTCACAGTTGCTATTTCAATCACTTCTTATTCACTTATTTGAGAAAGCCGAATTAGAAGCATAGGAAGTAGCTATCTCTAATACAAAATCATTGCCAGCTAGAGTATTTATCTAGAAATCAGAAGTTTAATGCCTCTTCAGTCTGAGAGACATTAAAAGTCTTCAGTTCCTAATTTTCAAAAGAGTATCCAATTTATCTACCAGGCTAATCTGAGAAGAGACACAGGAAACTCTCCTTAAACTGCCTGAGATATGCTCAAAGGGGAAAGCCATAGCTCCTGCTGTATCACAAAGACTTGAGCCCTAGTGATCTAAGCATAAGCAAATGATCCAAACTCCTCTGAAAAACAGCAGAGGCGTTAAAAGTAAGCTGAATGAGCACATTACACAAGTAATTAAGAGCAGGTGATGTTTTTACATACCTTTCTTTCATTAACTGATAAAGATTTTCCTTCATGTACTCAAACACAAAATAGAGATGATCATTTTCCCTGATGACTTCTTTCAGCTTTACTACATTGGCATGGTTTAGTTTCTTCAAAGACTGGAAGCAGAAAACACAAACAGTATTTTACTGGGTCTTACTCAAACAGAAACAAAAAGATGATTTCACTGATGCAGGAGACTTGGCTTCAAAACTTTAACATTTAAGTAATTAGACAGCTATGAGACCAAAGACCGAATTCTCAAATATTGCTACCTGAAGTGTATATACACATCAGCACAATGCGCAGCTGGTCCCCCATAAGCCAGCTGTTTGGCAGCACAGTAGGTACCAAAACAATGGTATTTTCTCTATATAGAGCTTCCCACTGGCAGAATTTGCATCACTTGCACTGATGACAGTCAGGTTAGACTCAGGACGAAGTAAAACCCTGGAAATCATTGTTGGTTCTTCATCCTCTCTTCTTTCTAGATTTTTTGTTGGACATTCATTCTTGCAGTAGCAACACTACTAGCTGTACTAGAAGAAAATGCATCATCCTGGAAGAACGACCTAGGTATGTTTGCAAGAGTTTGCAAAGCCTAGAAATTAAGGGAGACCTTAAAAACATACCCTTAACGCTTTGCTAGCATCAGAATTTCATGCTACAGGACCATCTCCAAACCAACTACCCAGACAAAAGCAGCTGCATATACAAAGGTTTCAGCTGAGTGAAGACCAGGTGTTGTCTAGCTCCACAAAACACACCAACCAATTCCAGGTTTCATGATAAGAAAGCTGTCTCCCACACTTACCACCCTCACTGGAAGCAAGGCTGCACAACAATATGCATTTTTTCTTAAAACTGCAGTACTTCCATAACATTACTGTCACCCCAGTCAAATGCAAAGAGGCAGGAAACAGAACTGTAGCAACAACATCCACAGCAATTTTGTGGGAGACTTTTTGCCAAAAGAGGTAGAAATAATTTGTTGTTACCCAAAGATGTGTGAGGGATCTTTTAATATAAGTCAGCCATTGAATGAAGCAAGTACCTTAACTTCACGAAGATTCATGCATTCCTCCCAGGAATAAAACTTTCTCTTCATTCTACAACAGTAGAGGGAAAAACAATTAATACATGGTCAACATCAGCTACAGTCTTAGACCTAGAAGTCTCATTACAGCTCAGGAATTCAAATCCACCATCTAAATACAAAGGTGTCATCTCCTTTGTCAAAAAAAACCTCTGGATTTTTAGGCAAAGTACATTCTAGTAGAATTTTAAAGCGATAGTATTGTATGGGATGCCCTATTTTGCACATGTATCCTTTTGCAGAGATGTAAGAGCCTTCAGCAAGTTGGAATATATAATTTTTCTTTCTAGTATACAATCTGATGGAGAAGAATATAATGGTAAAAAGAACAAGGGCAACAAGTCATGATTGAGTCAGACTAGTTTTGAAACAAATCTATTGAAAATCAAGTTAGATCATGGCATGGGCTGTCCAACTTCATCATATTCTATTTGTTCCTCTCCTCTACATTTTGATTTCTTTGTAATTTTACACATATAATTTCCCCTTATTTCCTTGTTTTTCAGTGCTCACTGCTCCCTTGCTAGTTTCCTCTACCATGCCAACTTCCTTTTCAGTTTTGCCTCTCCTTTCAAGCTCACAAGCAACTCTGCTTCAACAGGAGCAAGACACAAGACAGATCTTTTCTATCCTAATTCAGAATACAGCTGTGCAAAGTATTAATGTGTGAAGTATGGTCTTACATGTTCAAACATTCTGATAGTGAATCAGCTCTTTCACGTAACAGTACTTTCAGAAGCCCAGAATGAAAGCAATATGTGTACATACACACAGAACAGCACAGATTACACTTAGCTACATAACTGCCTTGAATCTGGATTTCAGAGGGAGTGAGGTACCCTTTGAAGATCTGAGTCTTTGTCAGAATTCACTAAGAATCTTTATAATAAGAATACTTCTTACTATTGCAGTGATTTTCCAGTTTGAAATCAGTTCTCAGAAGATTTTAAATATACTGACATGGTCTTCATTTCTTGAAGAATTTTATATTTTTGTTTGTGTAAGCAGTGTTCTTGCAATTAACATCTTGTCCTGCCAGGTACCAGTTCACAATTCTGCTCTTAATAATGGGTTGGCATTCAAATGTAAGAGCACAAACTACTGTTTTGTGGTATGTTCTGAAATATTTGAGTTTCTACCATGCTGTAAAATGAAAATCAAAAGTGTTTCTGGCAAGGTTTGGTGCAGGTAAAACATTCTCAGCACAGAGAATTTGCTGAAGCCATCCATTGACTATTCATACAAAACAACACTGTGCTGAAAGCTCTTTTGACAAGTACATCCCTGGGTCAAGGCTGGTATTTCAGGAAAGTGACTGCAGCACAATGCCTCTTACCACAACCAGGACAAATAAGTCTTTTACAAACTGAGGTCATAACCGAAGCAGCACAGAAAAAAATGAGAAAAATCAAGCAGATTTCTCCAAGACTATTAAGAAAAAACATAAGCTGAAACTACTGATAATTAATAGAATAAAAAGTTGATACATTAGATCTCATTTTTTTTTTCTTTACCACTGCAGTATTAACAAGATACTGGGAATTAGACCATGAAATGTATGTCCCATGCATGCAGCAGGGAAGAGAGTGCAGATTCCCAAAGCAGCATTGCAGAACAGTCTAAATAATACACATGCATCTGACAGCACGTAGTAGCTGAGCACTATTACAATATATCTATGTATTTCAGCCTTGTATTTTCTGCTCGAGCTGGGGAGGATATAAAGAACCTGTTTTGAGAGGAAGCATATGGAGCCCAGCTGCAAGTATGGATGTCACGTAGCATCTGGAGAGCTCGAGTCAGTGCACGACCAGGTGATGCAAATCACAGAACAGAAAAATTGGGATCATCCAGCATCAGCTAACAAAGGAAAATACTTACTTTTTAATGGCTATTAGCTCCCCAGATTCAATGCTTCTCCCTAGGAGGACAGAGCCGTAGGTCCCATCACCAAGCTGTCTGATGGTTGTGTACCTATTCATGATGAGGATACTTTAGCTGCAAGCGCATTTGAGTCCTTAGTGTTTCTTCTCCGACTGTAACCAGTTCTTTCTGTGGCAGCATAAATACAGAGCACTCAGGACAGTGTCAACAGTTGCAGGAATCATGTTTTCAAGACTTAGCCTTTGGTCTGAAAGCACAGAACATAATCCACTTGATTTCTGTACCCTTCCAAGATTGCTCACTTGCAGACCCCATTCTCTCCTCAAAGAAACAGCCCTTGGAAGCTATAATCAAATACCTGCTTCAGTTCCCCTGTCAGCTGAAGCAGACAGCTTTTATCTGGGTGTAACTGTTCCCCAAATCCATTTGCTCACTAAAGCTAAAGGCCCCTTCTGGAAAGCTTGTAGCCCTCCCCTGAGGGTACGTACTAGTAATGAAAACAGAAGATGAAGCCTCACAGCTTATGTTATAAAACATTATGCACGCATCAGAAAATGCCAAATGCATTTCAGTGCAGCACTCCTAAGAATGGATCTGTCTCTAGCAGTGGACACATCATCCATAAAGAAAGATAGTCTATATTCCCTTATTTAATCTAACTGCTACAAACGTTTCCTAATCTTTACAATACTTTAGAACAAGTGTGATCTATGTTGATTATTCATACATTTGGAATAAAACAAAATTCTTCTGCTATCACTGAGTCTGGTCCCTGCTTTCTTTTTTCTCCAGCTCTCAGAAGACAGCAACGTTCCTGCCGTGCGACTTCTGCCTTCTGAAGCCTGCATTCCAAAAGCTCACCTTATTTCTGAAGCCTGCATTCCAAAAGCTCACCTTATTTCACAAAGCCAAATGACTACTGTAAAAGGAATCCATTGTTTGAACTCTGTAACCATTATCAGTGCAGAACCACAACTTTGTATTTGCAGGATGTTGCTAAGATTCTTTGTTTTCAGTTATCTAAGCCTATCAGTCCCACTAATACAGGAACAAACAAACAAATTAGGAAATACAGCCACAACACACCTTTGGCCGATTTTACACATTTTTTATGAGAAAAGCAATCTGCTTCAACCTAGAGCATTTTCAAGAATGGCAATGAAACTTATGAAGGTTTCCAAAGGAAAGGTAAATGTGACACTGAGGGACATAGTTCAGTGAGCACAGTGGTGACGGGTTGATGGTTGAATTACACGATCATAGAGGTCTTTTCCAACCTTAATAATTCCATGATTCTGTGTTCCTGCCTTTGACACCAGGCAGTGTGTAGGGCAGGTGGGAGGAGCTGCCCCGCAGCAGGACCAGCTTCTCTCCACACACTGCTTTGGGGAACCATGACTGAGTAGATTTAGTTGGAGACCCAGTCCCACATTTTGTACTGCTCACCATGGAGCACAGAGTCTGGACAGCACTTTGGAATACCAGTTTCTTTTTGGCTAGTTTCCAGGCTGCACACCTGCTATGGTTTTATGATTTCTGTTATTAGTATTGCATACCATAGCATCATGAATTGCATAATTGGGAGTTACAGAGTTAATGCTACATTTCCATGCATAGTTGATATTTCTGGGTATCTGGTTCTCAGAAGAGAAGAACTACATCTCCCAGAAGACTTTGCTGTTCTGTTTTGGTTTTCTGTTTAGAGGGAAAGATAAAACTGCTCATGAGTCAGGAGAACGTCCCATTATTTTACTGCTTGTCTCTGCATGTGTGCACCCTAGCTGTATTGCCTTCAACACTAGAATAAGGCCTTCAGTTTTGGACACTCTCTCATTTTATTTATTAGCTTCAATTCCAGTTATATTGCATTATATTGTGTTATCTTGCATTCCACCTCTTACCAAATTATTTTTTTCCCTTAGTTTACTAAGCCTCTGGTTTTAGGTCTATCTCCCCACCCCCTCCCCCCTCCCTGGGGCATCGGTCCGTGGGTCCCCCCATCCCAATTAGTCACTGCACTGGCCAAAGTGGCCCAGAAAACTGCTGACAACACCAGCATAGTATAAATGTGTGTTCAGGCCACGTTCACTCAGCATCCACGTGAACAGCTTTGGTTACTCCAGCTGTCAGTAGCCCTGGTTCTCAGCCCTTATCCACACTGGGGATACTTCTTCAAGCCTCTGCCTTTCACAGCCACTGATTTTCATTGAGCCTGTAAGAAGCTCTCTTGGTACTCCAGCTCTGCTGCCAAACATAACCAAAACAACAAACAGACTGAAACACTGCTGATGTGTTAGGGGGAAGCATGGAATCATTAAGGTTGGATAAGACCCATAAGACCACTAGTCTAACCTCCAGCCCATTCCCACCATGCCCACTAACCATAGCCCTCAGTGCCACATCTACACAGTTCTTTAACGCCTCCAGGGACAGTGATCCCACCACCTCCCAGGCCGCCCAGTGCAGCATCTCGGCACACCACCCCCAGCCTGCTCCCCTCAAGGTACTCACACCCCACCACCATTCCTCCTCACTCAGAAAACCCAAACGTGGGGCGCACCCAAGGGTCACACTAGGTTGGTGCCATGTACCCCACAGCCCAGCGTTAAGCAAGCGTTAAACTCCCACAGGCATGCGTGACACTTACTGAAGCCAGCTGGAGCTGCGCGTACTTATTTAAAAGTGACTTCTGCTTTAAGACATCTCTCTGCCATCCCACAAGCACACACACACACACACCCAACGACGGGGCTTCGTTCCTGAATGAGGAGAGCACTATGCAGCCCACTGACAGGGCTTTGTTCCTGAATGAGGAGAGATGCGCCCAGGCAGAGCAGCCTGAACGCTCTAGCAAAAAACCATCACGAGATGGGTCGTACACGTCTCGCCGAGCACAGCACCTCCACACCTCGGCATGCCACGAGCCCGTGCCGCCTGCCCCCAGGCACGCCGCGTACCCGAGCATCTCGCCCCGCCGCCCCACAACACAAGGGCTGGCGCTGCGCCCAGCGGCCCCGGGGCGGCTCTCTCCTCCCAGCCCCGTCGGCCGAGGCCCGTCCCGCAGCGGCCGCCACGTCCCCGCCGGCTACAGCGGATCCGTCCCCGAGCAAAGCACGCAACTCCTCCGCTCCTAAAAGCACTCAGGGCTGCGAGTACGGATAAGGGCGAGGAGGCCACGCGTAAAGGCGCGCATACAACCCCAGCACCGACCGGTCTCACCCGTAACGGCCGCCTGATTGCAGCGCCCGGCCCGGGCCCATCCCCAGAACCGCGCGGTACTCACACATGGCAAGGCGACGGCTCCGCGCTCCGCGGGCACCGCCGCGCTCCAGGCCGGGCCGAGGCCCGTAGCCCCGCACGGCGGGCCGGAACTGGCGCCATCCAGCGGAGACGGAGCCTCCCTCGGGATGGCCGCCCGCGCGGCACTACAGCTCCCGGCAGCCCCCGCTCCTCCGCGCGGGCGGGTTGGTCGGAGCGGCGGCCCGCGTGGATCGCGCTTCCCAGCGGGCGGCGCGGTGCCGAGCCGGGGCGCTCCGGCGGGAGAGGCGCGGTGGGCGTGGTGCGTCCTGCGGGGTGGCTGGTCTCGGCCCGCGGTCGGCGCCTGGCAGCGGCCTGCGCGTCGTGCGGCGCTCCGGCCCCGCGGGTTTGTCCGTCCGCCCGTGTCCGCCTGCCCCTCACTCGCCGGGAAGATGGCTGCCGTACGCCGGGCCCGCAGTTACTCCCGCTGCGTGGTGCGCTTCTCCGACCGAGAACTCTGCTAATTTCCCCCGCGGGGACGACGCGCGGGCCGAGCGGGGGGGACGAAGGGCCCCGGGACGGGACGGCGCCGCCCGAGCGCCGGCAGCATGGTGAGCGGCGGGGACCTGCGGGCGGGGGGAACGGAACGGCCCGGCCCGCCGCCGGCTGCTGCCCTGCCCGCCGCGGGGCCCTCCCGGCTGCGCCGATGGCCGCGCCGCCTGGAGCTGCCCTGCCTTCCCCTCCTGCCCCGCGGTGCCGCCCGGGCTCCTCGCCAGGCGTTTGCCGTTTAGCGTCGCGGCGGTGCTGGGTTCGGTTCCGTCCTGCTGACGGCACCTCCGCGTGAGCTCAGGTGTCTGAGATCGCAGCCTCGAGGGCACCCGGAACCCTTTGGTGTCGTTCAGGTGCTCTTAAAACTCCTTACCGCTGTGTCTGAAACTTACTTCTGAACACAGCGTTGATTTTTACCACGTAGAGAGGAAAAATCGAGTTATGTCCTTGTTCCCTTACAAGCCAGCTAGCCGTCAGACCTGTTTTGCAGTGTCATCTGTGGGATGGACGTGTACAACTGCCGTGCAGCCCTGCTCAGCCGCGGCAGCCAGCCTTGAGCTGATTGTGATTGCAGCTTTACTCTGCTGGAGCAAAGGTCTGAAATACTGAGTTGAAGCGTTGAGTCCTTAGGAAGTGGCTGTAGAGCTCCAAGAAAAGCAGCATGCAATTACTGACTGCAAGAGTTATTACTGACCTGTGCAAATAAGCTGGTCTTGTGTTTTGCAAGTGTTTTCTAAAGCTTTGCAAACAAATTGGAATCGAACAGGCTCGGCTGACTTTTTTTTAGAGGTTGCTGTCTAGCTCAGGCATTCGCTGCTTCCACACTGACCTTTTGGTTGCTTGATTTGCTACCACTTTTCTAATGGAAAAGTCACTTGAGCTGATCAGCATAGGGCGAGGGTGGCTCACCTTTTAAGCAGGATAGAGTTGCTGAGCTGTTAGATGTGACAGCTGACAGGTTGCAGAAGGAAGGCTGGTGGCATAAAGATGAACAGGATGGAATTTTTTAACTAAGCAATAGCTGCAGTACAGTATTCTGTGAACTTCAGAAGCTAGAACTGTAGCTTACTTTTTGCCAGAATAGTCTGAAGGAGATAAGTTTTGCATGCCTTACATATGGTCCCAAGTGTTGCCTGTGTGTGGTGATGTTTGCAGTACCTGAGCATTTATTCATTTGAATTAGCAAAACCATAGGAGTTTTGCAGGTCAAATAAATAGCAGAGAGGTTGTTAGTGGAGACCAGTTAACCATGCAATAACAATGAGGACTAATTGCTTTACTGGTAAGCGTGGGGAGAAATTGTTGCTGCCACTGCTTCCTGCAGACAAACCTATCATATGAGACTTCAGCTCATATATAATTTCAGCATAGAGGAAGTAGCAACAAAAGTCAAATGTTGGTTATAGTGAGCTTTGTAATGCTCAAAGTTGTTACGTTTTGCTCTAGGACTCTTTAGCATGTTGTATTTTTTGTTTGGATTGAGAGCATGCTGAAGTTTGAAAGACCATTTGATAATAATTGGAAGCAGTTGGTGCAGAACTAGGAAAGGTTTTTGACTGCATTGGAGGAGACATGGGTTGGCTGGAGTAGAAACAACAGGAAGGAAAGCAGGACTCCTGAACAGTTACTGAAACTAAGTCTGTAAGTGCTAGGTGGACTTTAGCCAGCTTCAAAACCTAAGTAATCCCAATTCTTACCACAACTTGGATTAAAATTTATGTGCTTTTAATGGGTGCACCTTTATACACAGGAAGATAGCGTGTAGAAATAGCTCTACCAATCTCTGCATTTTGCAGATAAAACCACACCTGCTCTGCCCAGGCTGAGAGCTGACTGGGCGGAACTCAGCTGTATGCCTGAAGCCTTATATCCTCTCTCTGCACAGGCAGAAGTGGGCCCTCCTTGTGTCACCACAGTGCTGCAATAGTGCCCTTACCAGACATTGATTTCAGAGCTAATTTATCCAGCTGCCTCTGTCCAGCATAGATGTAATCCCTGTGTGCTGCATTACTGTTGTGATAGGACAGCTGTAGCTTCTACAGCATGAGCTGCTTGCAGTCAGATTCTAAGTTACTACTTGCTCAGTTGTATCTCTTCTGGTGCTCTGGAACATTGCTGTTTACCTGTTTTCCTCCTCTGAAAAATCTTTGACGTTAGGGTTCGTTTTTGATGGTGGTTTCGCCGCTGATGCTCAGAGCTTGTTTAATTTTAACAAAGCCCTTGTTAGGTTGAAGGTCTTATTTGTTTAGCTTATCTCATAGCAGTATTGTAAATAAAACCAGCTGTCACACTCTCATGCTAGCTTCTTCACTGCTTTTACATTAAGGTGGCTTCTGTATATCACAGAATGGCCTGGGCTGAAAGGGACCATAGAGATCATGAAATTTCAACCCCCTGCTATGTGCAGGGTCGCCAACCACCAGACCAGGCTGCCCAGAGCCACGTCCAGCCTGGCCTTGAATGCCTCCAGGGATGGGGCATCCACAACCTCCTTGGGCAACCTGTTCCAGTGTGTCAACACCCTCTGAGTGATATTTTGTATATAGTGTATTTTTCATATGTAATTTTTTGAGATTGCCCATAGTGTCCCATAATGTTCATAAAGTAGCTGTTTTCTTCTCTAAGAAATAATCTTTTTGTTCTTTCCTGAATACTAAAGAAATCAAAACTATTGGTTACCTTTACACTGAGAAGATTAATCTTTAATTTCTTACATGAATTTCTTACTACTATTTAGTACTGAAGCTTCGATTCTGTGTCTTGAGCCCTCGGTGTTCTTAGCTGGGTATTGTGGCAGTGTGCTGATGTATGTGTGCCTTAACACGATTAGTCTGTATTGGGTTGATATGGCTGAAGTGCAAAACATTTCAGTGAGTTAATAGGGAAGTGCAAACAACACCAGTTGATTTAAGATGAAGTTTAATTATCAGACTGATAAGGTGGACGTGCAGGTGGGGTGGGGGAGGTAAGAGGATGTTTGGTTCTTGTGTGTTGTTTTATGAGTATCCGTAGTGACTGTGCATTATGAAGGTTCAGCTGGGACTTGGCAGCGTGTAATCACACTGGACCATTCTCTACTAGGCAGAAGCTGAAGAAGATTGTAACTCTGATATGGTAAGAACTGATGACAATGAAAGATCTGGTGAAGCAAACCTTCAGGTACGTCTCGCATGCTGGTGTTTTATCACAAACAGCACTGCTGTGATTTAAGCTGTGCTGCTAATGCTTGTTTGGTTACCGTGTATTGACCTGGTGTGCTTAATCTCCCTGCCCCTCCAAAAGGGAAGTAGTTGAATTTTGCATTGTGTACCAAGAGTGTGAGTCAGTTGTAAGTAGTCTGTACAGATGAAACTTTGTGTCAGATTTGGAATTTCTTTGAAGAACAATAGAAATCAGACAGCAATTTTGGTATGGATTTAACTCAGGTTTAATTTGTCTCTTGTTCTAGAGTAGGAAGTTGATAGAAGCAGTCTGATAGAAAAGCACATTTGCTTACGTTACTTGCCTTCTATGTAGTTGTTCTCCAGGAGCCTTAGCAGTTGCAACATTTTAAGTGTAACTTCAAAGATGCTAGAAAAACACGTAGCAAAAATGACTTGTTTTGTTTCACAGAACATAGCATTTCATTTTGAAAAGAGAAAGGAGGTAGGGCCGCAGATGTACTTTATTCCAAATGAATGTCTTGATTTTCCTGAAGTTTAATATGCTTATGTATAAAAATTAGCTAAATTCTACATTTTAATTTAAATTTTTAATTTTAATTCAATTAACTAAATTCTACCTTAATTTAATTTTAATTTAATTTAAAAATTTAATTTAATTTCTTCTGCCATGAACAGTCCAGATAAAGGCATTTGTTATTGAATTACATTGAACAAATACATGTGCTTAAAACGAAAAAGTCTACAAAACAATGGCTAATTCTTCATGTCTAAATGGATGTTAGGACTTGTAAGTATAAAGCATAATTTTGAAATTCTCTTTTGGGTTAGTGTTATATCATCTCTGATTGGAAGATCTTCTGTCTGAATATGTGGTACTAAATCAGAATGTAATGGATTCTTTTAGGCAGAGCTGCAGATGTTCAGAGCTCAGTGGATGTTTGAGCTTGCCCCAGGTGTGAGTTCTAGTGGGTTGGAACCTCTGCCATGCAGAACGTCGTCAAGAGGACCTGGAGTAAAGTCTGTAGATACCAGAGGGAAACAGGAGATAGCAAAAGAGGAAAAGGTACAAGAAACACATGTTTTCTGGACCAGTGTCGTGTTGCATTTTCTCCTTATTTTGTCAATTATATTTCAATAATCGTCTTTATTTCCTAAGATGAGGTTTAGCATAGACTATTTTTGGCTTCTTTCCATCTCCTCAGTTCCTTTTGGGAGTGGATAGCTATCTGTTTTTGCAAAGCTACGAAGCTTTGCGAGGCATTGTCTTAGTTGCAAGTCAAACCCCTGTGTTAAGGGAGTCGAACTACTGAGCAGAATATAACCTTTCAGACAGTGAGTCATAATGGGAGTACTGTGATCCTGTTAGAATTAGAGTTCTGTTAATTTTGTATGCTTGTACGTACCTCCAGCACCCTTCTGTGATCTGGGTTAGTGGTGCTTTTTAACTCTTTTATAACCTGTCTGGATCTTTTTCTTCTTTTAAAAAATGACATGGAGAGATTGTTGTTTGGGAATTTGTTTCCACTTGAATATGTCTTGACATTTTGTTGATAGAGGTATTTCATTCTTCTCATTTGTAGAATACAGTACATAAGATGAAAACAATTCTCAGTCAAAAGAAGTTGCACTTGTATTTGTAATGAACTTAAGAACTGTTCTGTGTAATTGTGCAGGCAAAAGAACTTTTCCTGAAAGCAGTGGAAGAAGAGCAAAATGGGGCCCTTTATGAAGGTAATGCAGAAGTCTACAGTGAATGCTCTTACTGCAGAATAACAGACTAACTTCTGTGCAAAACTGTATGCTAATAGTGATCTTAAACTGATGGCTAATTGTAATTTGAGAGTTCAATTATTTGGATAAGTGAAAAAACAAGGTATGAAAGGAATCATTATATCACAGATCTACGGTTGAGGTGAAGCTAAAGGGTGTTCAAGGAAAGGATTTCTAGCTCTCAGACAAAAGGTGAGAGTATTTTGAAATGTAACAGCATTGCACTGAATTTAACACACTCTTTCTCATTTGAATTTTATTCGTGACCTCAAAAACCAAAACTTCCTCATACACCCTTATGAGACCTTAGTAACAAGGCCCTGTGCTAGACACAGATATCTATCTGTGTGTGTTGGGACATCTGTTCCCAGACCACGCTTCTATTTGCTGACCTGGCCCGGTTCACCAGAACCCAGTGACATTTTAAGCCTGCTTCTGAAATGTGCTGATAGCTGACATTTGTCAAGCAGTCATGTGAAGCAGCTTCTTCCATGTTCAAGTGCATTGCAGGCCTGGCTGTGAGATCAGATGTTGAAGTTGAGACGGATCTGTTCAGCTGAGGCTGCTGGTGTTCCTCATCTTCACCAAAGGCTACTACTTGTCAGTCAGCAGCACTGATGTGTGCTCAAGGAAATAAGAATGCTGATTAGCCCCAAACTCAGGCTTCTGAGATTCATTAGTGCAACCAAAGTCACTGTTAGTCAGGTATTGAGAGGGAGAATAGCCATCTTGCCACAGATTGGGAATCATCACGTGGGAATATAGAAAGACATGTAAATACACGCCTAATCTTAATACCAGTGTTCTTCCTTTGCCTATTCCTCTAATCAATATTTATAACATCTTTGGAGTGCTAAAGGGTGACATCCTTTGTCTGAGTGCTGGATGAAGTCCCACCTGTCAGTTTTCCTCTAGCATGCCATAAGTTTTGTTAGCTGCATAACTTTTTGAACTGGCTGCTTTCCCCAAGTCAGGTTCCTCATTCTCAGTGTTCTGAGTGGCTTGCTCCTGTGCCTGCTCTAGTTTCCATGGTTGTACCACAGCAATGTTTGGTTTGTATCTGTTGTAGTTTTTTAAACGTGCGACCATTTTTTGGCTTTTTTATGTTGTAGTGTTTTGTAGAGCTGAAGTGCCTGCAGTGTAATGGATATGTAACATGCTTGCATCTTCTTTTGTATTCTTTTTTCACATTCCTTTTGGTTATTTAAGACAGTAATGTCTAAAATCTCTTTGGCTTCTTGGAAAAATCTGTGCAACAAATGCAATCAAGACTTGGTAGCATTTTGCTGTAAAATTTTGTATACTCCAGAACGGATTTATTTTTTTTTAGCAGTTAAGGTAAATTTGTGAAAGCTGAAACATGTGAGACCTTTGTTCTGAAAAAGTATATGAAGCTTTTTGTTTCGACAGTGTTTGATTTGTTTCTCTTCTGCACTGAATTTCAACCCAGTCAGTTGAGGCTTACGCAAAGGAGTTTCCCACTTTTTTTTTTTTTTTTTTAGCACTTCTGGTTGAAGTAATCCCTGATAAAATCTTTGCTTTGATAAGCTGGTGTAGGCATCAGACTTGTTTAAATGCTACAGTTTTTGTTTTCAGCCATCAAGTTTTATCGCCTAGCCATGCAGCTTGTCCCTGACATCGAGTTTAAGATCGCCTATACGCGGTCCCCAGATGGTGATGGAGTTGGAAAGCGGTGGTAAGTATGAAAATTTACTGACTGACTACAGGGGTATTGAGAGCTGAAAAAAACAGTTCACAGTCTGCCTTATAGCTACTGGGACTCTGTGACTGAGTCTTCAAAATAAAGGTGGGTTTCAATTTGATATCTTGTCATGGATTTAGTTAAAACAGGCCCAAACGTAATTTCTTCCCCTATACATTTTAAAACTCATTGCTATGTCTCCTTGTTACTGGTGGGGCTTTATATTCTCAGCTCATTCTATTAAGTTTGCTTAGTGTAAATATTTAAAAAGTGGCTGGAAGATCATTGAGCAAGTCTGTGTCCCAAGACAGGGAAAGGAAGGTAATTCTTTAAATGAAATTAAGGAGAATTTTATAGTTTGTGGTTACTTGGTGCAGGCAAACTTGCTTATTTTGAAGGATTATGCTGTGATACACAACTTACATTTATGTATGTATATTATGTATGTATATATATATATATATATATATTTGATATACATATATTTGAATGTAGTAATGTTATCTTTGTAATCCTCCAAGTTTACTGATATGTAGTGAGCATAATTTTTCTATCCTGGCCTTCTTTAGCTTGCTCCTGAAGTATTTTAAATCTAAGTTGGTAAAAAGTAGTTTTCCCAAAAGAAATTTTTCCTTATTGAAAAGGATGGGAAACACCACTAGGGGTCACTCTTCGGTGAATAAAGCAGAAGTAGAAAGAAGTAAATAATCCTTCCTTGTCTGTTGTAGTTCACAGCGTGAGAGCCATTAGTGAATATTACATTCCTTCAGTGATAATTTATTTCCTGCTTATGGTAGGCAAATTAAGGAATAGGATTTGTCTTTCTGTGGGATCAAGCAATCCTTCAGTTACTTGTCTTAAAAGAGGGAACTGTGAACTCTCAAATCTGAAGAGAGTCTGGAATTGAAATTAAAGGGGAAAAAAGAGGCTGTTACTATCATGGAAAAAAAAATCATGAAGGTTGAAAAAAATCCCTAAGATGAAGTCCAACCATCAACCCAACAGCATCATGGACACTCTCAGAGAGGTTCCAGCAAAATCTAAATGAACTTGAAAGCATTGCTGTAACTGTTCTATTGTATGATAAAATGAGATTGCTTTAATACTGAAGACAGAAGATCGATGCGGAGGTGAGGACATTTGTTGTTATGTTCTATTCAATATCATAGTGTTGGTGTTCCCCTTTTCTAGTGTTGAGGACAATGAAGAGGATGGCAAAATGGCTGATCTCCTGTCAGATTTCCAGCAACAGTTAACTCTTCAGGAATCTTCTGTCAAACTTTGTCAGCCTGAGCTTGATGTCAACCAAACCCATATCTCAGGTATGAGTTAAGATGGACTGTAAATGTTCAGAGGAAGAAGTTCTAGAGATGTTTCACTGACTTTTTGCAAAACAGTTATCTATTTCATTCTGAAGCTTCTTTTAAATAAGTGAACACAGTATCTCTTACCTTTATAGTTAGATGCAAAGCCACGCATGGCAAACTTGTCTTAATCCCACAACTTTTATATGTAGAGCTTCTAGTACAGTTTTTCAGGATTAAGAGAATGCTGCTTAAAATAGTAACTTCCAGAAGCAAACTTACTTCAGTAAGTTTTTTCTACTTGGACATACTGAATTGGTTTGTTGTGGATTTTCTTTGTTCATCTGTTTTAGTTTGCATCTATTTATTCTAATTGTAAGGTGTGAGAAGAAGGAGGCAGTTATTTTGTGAAGAGATACGTTTGTGTGTTTTGTGCTTTTATCTGTCTCTGTATCAGATTCTTTACAGCAAATGCTTTCAGGTTCAACTAAACCACATAACAGTTAGAAAGGCTTTTGAAGGTTAATGATTTTCAGTGCTTCAACTGCAGAATAGTCACCCCTTCCTTAGGCTTGCATAGGAGTTACAAATTGTAGAAAGTGTGTATAGGTTATGAACTCTCTTAAAATCAGATGCCTCCAAAACATATGCATTTTGTACAGTTATCAGTTGCTCTTGGAAATCTGTTCTGCTTAAGGAAAAAATAAATATAACAATCTGTTTAAGTCAAAACATATAATGGAATTTCTAAAAAGTGTGGCACTGTATGCTTGGGAAAACAGTTGTGGGATTTTTTTTTTGCAAGTAAAGTCAAGGTATTGTAGATCATTACTATAAAATGATCTCAGGACATGTCATTTTTTAACATTGATCTTAATTCTTTCTAGTTTTATTGTTTCCTTTCCTGGCAGTCCTGTGTCGCATTATCTCCCTTGTCTATGTTTTGTGGTACAGTGAAAACTGTTACAACAGTGATACCTGCTGCAGAAGTTAGTAGGCTGGAGAGGATCCCTGTTAATCATCACAGTAGTATAGTAGTCACATTTTTCTTAAGGGACTTAAGGGAAAATCAAAACATGGAGCAATGTGTTTAAAGCAACCAGTTCCCATTCTTCTGTTATATTTTGCATTTTATTAGCACTCATCATCTTATAATACCGATTCACTTTAGTATAGGACAGGATTAGTCCACTGCCATATAACAGAAATGGTGAAGGAAAGTGTAAATTCATTCACGGGGGAGTGACTTTCCATTGTATGTTGGGTTTTTTTTGTTGTTACATGGCTAAAGGTTAGGACTCAACCATTCTTCACCAGAAATATTTTCCTACAGGGCGTGCCCAGTATTTGAAACTGGGTCTTAACAATCCCTAGTTCACTAGAAACGTGGAAATGTTGGTGATAAGAGATAATCAAAGGCTTTGACTGGTGAATGGAAAATGTATACTTGTTAGTGCTGCTAATACTAAGAATGTTCAGCCTTTGTATCTCCATTATCTACTGAAGAGCTCAAATGGCCAGAAGCTGTTTTGTCCCTTGAAGTAACATCTACATCTGTACAACTTTTGTTTATAAGCGGACTGTGAATTTAATCATCACAAATACTGCAAATTTGTGAGTACTCTGTAGTGAAACATATGATTAATTCAGATTCATAAAACAAATAAATTCACTAAACCACAGACTCTACCCTGGTATTTACAGCTGGTTACTGTTTAACGTACCTTTGTGCTTCAGTTCTTTTCTTCATTTGATCTCAAAGCTGTTATACTGAGTAAAGTCATTGAATGGATGTGGTATTACAGGTCAAGCCACAGGCACCAGAAAGCAGCAGTTGTTGAAAGTAAGTGAAGTGTAATTCCTGATGATAGAAGATTACACACAAGATTATATACAGGCAAGACAGAGAAAACTCAGGGAGGCAGCAAGTTATGAGAGAGAATTTTAGCTTCATTTCCTGGGGCATTCTTACTGAATTTCTAATTCTAGGAAAAGTATTGTATGATCTTTTAAAGCTTTGATGGTGATTCTGTCATTGTATTACATTTCTAAAAGTTTTTAAACAGAGCAATAACATTTTTGATCACTGGACCTGTACCACAAAATATAGAGTGGTGTAATTCAGGTTTCACAGTGGATAGGTTGTTCTTAGGATCTTCTATCCAATGCTAAACCTGATCTGAGCCTGTCATACAGAAGTATAGTGTGTACTGTAATGTTATACATTATGTCAGTTTGAAGAAAGCGCAGATTTATGGATGCTGTGTTTGTGCAATGTGTATGTGGACTGTTTGGTATCACACCTTAGAGTTGTAGCATTAGACAACGGGTATGTTTTATCCTATTGTTTTACTATAATTCACTTAACTCTTGATTTATTTTTTTTTCATTCTCTTTGTTACTTTTTTGCATAGTAATTTCCTTGTTAAAGATATTTTTGATAGCTTCCTTGGCATATGGCTAGCATGTGGAAATGTATTTTTTTGTGGAAAGTCAAAACATCAGTTACTGAATTATAGATAAACTATTGATTTGCACAGCAGCATTTAACAAGAAATTCTGTTCTATTTGCAGCGTTGCCTCTGGAGGTGCTAATGTACATTTTCCGATGGGTGGTTTCGAGTGACTTGGACCTGAGATCATTAGAGCAATTATCTCTTGTTTGTCGAGGATTTTACATTTGTGCCAGGTATTGTAAATAAGTTACTAAAGTGAAGCTTCTCTGTGTTCTAGGAAAGATAAGAACTTCATTTTTTGTTTTTGTTTTTTTTTATGCACAAGACTTTGTAGACTTTATGTGCAGGTAGATGTTAAATCCATATAACAAAACTTTCTATATAGGAAAAGTTGGTTTGTTGGTTTTTTTTTGGTTTTGCATTTAGGCCTCTAATATGTAGGACCATGTTACGCTTTTTCTTCCCGAGGAGAGTCCTATATTATGTTCCCCACAGAGCTCACCAACTTTAGAGTATGTCAGTAGTAAGTATCTCACATGGCTACTCTGAAAATAATGCCTCTTATGTCATGGGCCAGCACAACATCCAAAATAAGAAGCAGATGTTGATAGTATGGCAATAGAAGGTGAACCTTCCTGCCAGTATCCTCTTCCATTTTGTTGCCATGTGACAGATGGCAGCAGAGGGGCAGTCTGACAAAACAGTGTCTGACATGGAAGTGCCTGTAAAGCAAAGGTGCGTCATAGAATTCCTCCATGAGGAAAAAATGGCACCCGTTGACATTCATCAGCACTTGCTGAACATTTGTGGAGATCAAACAGTGGATGTGAGTGCAGTGAAGGTGTGAGTGGTGTGTCTCAGCATTGATGACAGTGACATGAAAGACAAGCCACATTCTGGATGGCCATGAAGATATTTACTAGTGTGACCTGCAGGCTTGCAAGCTCTTGTTTGTCACTGGCAAAAATGCATACCTAATAGTGATGACTGCATGGAAAAAAAGTCTTGTAGTTGAGAATTTCCTCTATCAAATAGTGTTTTTGTGCTCTGCTGCAGTTTCCATGGAAATAAATAAAAGGCCTTATATTCAGAAGAACCTAAGTACTTCACTGTTGTAAAAGTTGCTAAAAGTCTTATTTATTCTGCCTTATTGGAAAAAGTTGCAGAATCTCCAAAACAGTGCTTCTTGCGTTGTCATCCTCATCTTGCTGCACAGAGAAATGCCAGGCTGTTCAAGTGTTGTTGTGTACTTGGCTGAAAATCACATTGTGTTCTTGGGTTTTCCAGGGAGGAGGAAATGGCTTTCAAGTGCTCAAGGATTCAGGCAATTAATTATTCCAAGTTATGCTACAGTATGAGCAACAGGAGCTCAGGAGTTTCTTTAAATTGCATTCAAACAAATACTGGAGTTTGTTGCTCTGATACGTAAAAGATAAGGTTTGCAGGAAAGTTTTGACTTTTGCTTTTTTCCCCTCATTTTTTTTTCCAGAGATCCTGAAATCTGGCATCAAGTCTGTCTGAAAGTATGGGGCAGGAGCTGCAATAAACTTGTTCCATATTCTTCCTGGAGGGAAATGTTTTTGGAAAGGCCTCGTGTTCGATTTGATGGTGAGGTTTACTTCTGGAAACATTGCATGTAACTGTGACAGAGCAATCAGATGGGTTTTGTGTTTATGATGTTGTTAGAAGTTTTCTGAATTTATTGAGGCTGTCTGGATGTGATCCTGGGCAACCTGCTGTAGGTGTTGCTACTTGAACATGGGATTTGGGCCAGTGACCTCCAGAGGTCTCTGCCAACCTCAGCCATTCTATGATTCTGAATTGAGCTTTTGAATCTGTAGCCTATCTGTAAAGACAAGAGGGGAGGTCTAGGGGACCAAAATAAAAACTTTGGTGTATTTAAGTTACTAAAACTCAAAAGTTATGGATTATCAGTTTTTTATCTTATTTTATGTACTTCATTTTTGTTCATATACTTATTTCCTTCATTTCTATAGGTGTATATATCAGCAAGACAACATACATACGCCAAGGAGAACAATCTCTTGATGGTTTCTATAGAGCGTGGCACCAAGTAGAATATTACAGGTAGAACTGTAGTACAATGAGTGAGTGAAATGTTTCTCTCTCTTAAGTTCTTGAAATCCAGCCCTGGATATGGCAAACATTAACCAGTCTGTAAATCGTGGTGGAAAATTACTCTGTGTAAAGTTAAATGTAAATATTTTGAGAATAGGTCTTAAGAAAGGAGGATTTATTGCAATTTAGAAACATATTTCATCTTCAGTTATACTGTTTCTTGTGAATAAGAGTTAAGCAATAATATTGCTATCAATCATACACAGATTTCTTCCCCGAGGTTTTTTGCTTTAAATTTCTGAAATAACAATACTTTTTAGGAAAGGGAAAACAAATGATTATACATCATTTTTAATCAGTTGTAAGTAATCAAGAGGCTGGGCTTTCTCAGTGTTTTCTAATACCTTGCCATTTGTTCCTCTGGCTGTTTTTCTGTTGTCCTTCATCCTGCTTTTCACCAGGTTTTTGTGTTGTTCTGCTGTCCCTGCTGAGGCTGGAAATGTTAATAGAAATTGTTGAATCTCTTGGCTGTTTATAGTGTCACACAAACACTGAGGTGGTATCTGAGTAGTGTAAAAGTTGATCAAATCCTGGAACCTGAAAAAGACCATATGACATTGTCCATTCAGTACTAACATTGTAATTGAGAGTTTACCGTGTTTGTCTTAAAGCATGCTGGGGGAGAAACTTACCTGAGGTCAGGTTGATTCAGGGTAGCCTGTTTGCTTTGTTGAGAAGTGGCAGAATTTGTCTTCCTGCATAATTCTTCATTCCTTGATCTTTTAACCTTCAAAGCTGTATTTTTTCCAATCTCTTCTGCTGTACTGTATGAAGAAATAAGCTTTCAAATCCTATTTCCTATAAAGTTTCATATTCCTCTGTGATTTAAAATAAACGTATGTTTATATTGTGTGATTTTATTTTCTCAGGTATTTGAGATTCTTTCCAGATGGCCAAGTTATGATGCTTACGACGCCTGAAGATCCGCAATCTATTGTTCCTCGCTTACGGACTAAGAATACAAGGTTAGTGAAATAGAATACTGATTTGTACTTTCCTCTTTGCTTTTTACCTGGCAATTTCTGTTTGCTTTTTTCTCTAATTCTGTATTTGTGCTTAGCAAAATGAGGATAAAACTGTAACGATGTTCTTGTTGTATGGGAGCAACTGAGAACTGCAAGAAGTTTTGATCTTCATGCCAAGATATCTTTCATTTTGAACTCCTGGTATTGTGTTTAGATTTCCTTTCAGACTATTTGATTTTAAACTTAGAAAGGAAGTAGACGGAAGAGTACTGAAATCACCAATCTAACAACATACCTTCTTTTGAAGATACTATTTAGTTATCACTTGCTTTCTTGCACTTCCCTGACTGTATGGAGGAAAGGAAAGGCTCTGGTGGGATTTGACTGAACTATTGCTCAATTTCTTGTTGATGTTTGCATGAATTTTTAAAAAATACAGATAGTTGTTTGGGACTTCAGAACAGGCTTGAGCTGTTCACCAGAAATCTGAAAATATTTAACAGTACACAAGACGGAACAGTAAAGATCAGTTAGTCAGTTCTAAGTATGAAAATTTAAAAGCATTTTTCCAGAATGTTTTCATCATTTCCTAACATCAGTGAGCTCGGTATTTATTGAATGCAAATAATGATATGTTTCTTTGATTATGATATACATTCTTCTTTCTGATATTTGTGTTATAAGTTGAAGGCATTTGGGCAGCAAACATCTTTGTCCTTGATACTATCTTCCTCTTAACCTTCCAGAATGGATGCAATCTTGCTTGGTCATTATCGCCTTTCCCAGGAAACGGACAATCAAACCAAAGTATTTGCTGTAATAATGAAGAAAAAAGAAGAGGTAGGTTCCTAAACAGATTAAAGAAAAAATAATTTGAGAGGGCTTTTTAGTAAGGTTTTTCTCAATCTGAATATTTTAAGACACCTGAAGTATTTTAAGGCACCATTACAAATGCAAAAAAGGGTTGAAAAATAGATTTCATGTTGAAAATGTTTTAAAAATAAAGACGACTAACTGTGGAGATTCATCCTGCCTTTTTAGATCTGTAGTAATTGTTATTGAGACAGATAAAGACTTGGTTCACATTCAGCAGTGGTTCTTCCCCCTTAGGCTTAGTTACTGCTGGTGTTTCTGTTAGGTAGCTTTAACAAACAGGAAGGAAGGGTGGAAGATGTCGCTTTCTGAAATCAATTTTTGACTGTGTTTATATTCCATATCTTTAAACAGAACTAAATTAGTTAGAAGTGTTACCATACTTTACAATGAGTTTGTGTAATTGGGTGACGTCCTCCATCCTTACCTTTCTGTGAAAACTTCTTCTATAATCAGCATCTAAATTGATGCATTTTCAAGGAAAACCAGCACCTACTTTTGAGGGTTTAACAGTCTGGTATCATACTTATTTAGTCCCAATGATAAATAGTTGCACCTTGTGTTCTTTCTGCATCACAAATCTCTTTTTCTTTGCACAGAAACCTGTTGACTACCACAAATACAGATATTTCCGTCGTGTTCCAGTACAAGAGACAGAGCATAGTTTTCATGTAGGACTTCAGTTGTGCTCCAGTGGACGCCAGACATTCAACAAACTTGTTTGGATACATCATTCTTGTCACATAACTTACAAGTAAGTAAATGCAGAATAAGTCCAAGGAGGGATACTTAATTGTAGAAATTAATGTGACTGGAATTTGATGAGGCTTTAATAAAATGTTCTGGGAAGAGTAACTGGTCTTGAATTGATAAACAATACTGAACTTTACTTGAAGAAATCCCAAGATTTTGGTAACTTTTTTTCTAATGGTATGGGAAGTATACCAAGTAGTGGAACTGCCGTAGTTTAGTCATTTAAAGGATTTGTGCAGTGTTGGAAAGATGTCAGGTTTGAGTCAGGGTTGAGTGACTTCAGTATGATGTCAGTAAAAAAGGTGTAGAAAACAAATATTTATTAAGATCTTCTTTTCCTTCGTGAATGTGTAGAAATGCTTTAGAAGATACCATTATGAGAGTCTCTGCACATGGGTGATACAGAGTCTTGTTCAAATTCTGCTTTACCTGTTAGTGTGTTGGTGTCCTTTTAAAACTGGAATGAAGATGAGTATGAAACAAAGCTAGGAGGACATGTACTTCCTGTTACTAGTGTTCAGAAATAGTTGTGGGTTTTTGTGGTTGGTTGTTCTTCTGTTGTAAACATACAAAGTGAGAGCAAAAACTTGGCTGTATTTTGAATTCATGGTTCTAACTGAAACGAAAGCGGATGTTTTACTTCAAGATACAGTGGCCTCAGTGATATCCTGCACTATGTCAAGTTTCAGAGCAAGTAATAAAAGCAGAAAGAAGAAGGTGATTTCCTTGTTATTAAAGTTTGCTTGCATAGAAGAGTGTTCTGTGTGGTGTGGTCTAGTCAACATTAGTTTGGTTTCAGAATGAGATGGTGTGCAAGATGCTTACATTCCAATTGCAGTTTGCTGCACACGCTGTACTGTGGATCATGACTGAATAACAGATTTAAGTAGCAACTGCTGTCTAATTTAACTTTTACTGTGCTCTTTGCAGGTCGACCGGTGAGACAGCAGTTACTACTTTTGACATTGACAAAATGTACACCCCTTTGTTCTTTGCACGAGTGAAGAGTTACACTGCATTTTCAGAAAAGCCGCTCTAAGAAACACCTTGTCCTCTCACAGATCATGCATGAATAAAAGGTTGTAGCCAACCAGCACTTAAGATATAAATGTGTATATATTTGGAGCATTTTAAAATTCCAGGGTTGTTTTTTTTTTGAGGGCGTTATTGTTCTCCTTGGTTCTGACTAGCTGGGGTTTTGTTCTGAGATAAAGCTTCTCAGTGTTAAACACCTTTACTTTGTGACAAGAATTTGGTAACAAAGTTTTTATTTTTTTTAAACAGATTTTATAAATCAGTCTGCTTAAAATGTGAGTCTTCATCTCCCTGGACATTGGTTTGTTCAAAAAGAATTGCCATAGGAAATTCTCATTGTCCATGGGACAGTGTTTGTGGTCTTGGGTGAAGGCTTGAAACATGAATGGAAGAAAGTTGTTCTTATATTTGTTAAACTGTGTGACTTAAAATAATTTCAAATAAACATTCTCTTCAAATTAAATTGATTTTGTTTGCCTTCAAGATCTGGCTTTATATCAACATCAACCTTAAGAATAAACAATCAAGGGCAGGCAGTCATGAAGCATCGCATTTAAATGCAGAGGTACATCCCTGACAATGCAGGGATGCCAGTTGATGATAAAAGTAATTTGATCTTGATACGAGTTGGTAGAGCCTGCCTTCTCAATAAGTGGGCATAAAAAGGAGAGGGATGTGGGCAGTGAGTAGTAGGATGAGTTGGCAGGGTACGTGGCTCTGCTTGGGGATTGTCACAGAGCAATGGTGAAATGCTTGTGTGTGCTGCTTGTGCATTGGCAGGGTCTGATTGCACAAGCAGGCAGAGCTCGCTTGAACGTGTTTCTAATGTGTAATAATCCTTCATCTAACCTTGCTACAGATGCTGTAAATCCTTTGAGCATTTGTTGTACTAAGATAAACTTTGAGGCTGCTGTAGATGTTCAGGTGCTGTGTACTGCTAATCATGAAGTGTACCTTGAGATTTGGCGCAGGTACTGTATGCTGCTTCTCCTGCATATATTGCTTGGGGGTGTAGTGCAGACACTGTTATACTGCTTATTATCATATGTGTCTTGGATTCTGAAAGAATTGAAGCTTTTTAGTGTAGTTTTTTTTAAGCCATCCTGCATAATTTACCTTTGAACATCTCATTTCAAAGTACTAACCTGGACTCAGACTAATGTGTGAAAGAACTGTGGGAAGAACTATACTTGTTCCATAATTTATAAAGTGTATCTTTGCAAGGAGTTACACAATTAAAATACATCAATAAAACATGATTTTGAACACACAGTCCCTTGAAATTTCTTATTTTGTCAAGAAGTCATTATTTTCATATAGTAAATGATTAGTTAGGAGTTACCATGCGTAAATTACTTGCAGAGGTGCTGTCAGATACTTGAGTTCTGGATAAAGGGTGCTTATAACTAAAACTTTTTTCTTTTTCTAGCTTGTCTAGTAAGACTTTGCCTACAACCCTTGTTCAGCTCATGCCCTTGGGCTATAAGGCTGCAGTTGCACTATTACTTCATACAACAGAACAATTAATTTAGTGTATTATATTCTCATTGTTGAATTGATGTTTGCTTAGAATGTCAGCCTTGTGTTTTGAAGATAAGTAACAAAATATTGATGACAAGTTTGTGATCAGGAAGAGATGCTAGTTCCACTTTTACTGATGATGATAAAGGTCAGATTCTTCCTGCTGAGAAATGTCAAAAACTTTTCTGTTAAGAACCATAAATGGTACTGATTATTAATCAGTAATCAAATTCAATGTAATTGAGCTGTCCTTTCAGTTCAAAGCCCTTTCTATACCAAGACTTCTGAGCTTCTGGTGTTGTTGTTGTTGGGTTTTGTTGTTGTTGTTGTTGTTGTTGTTTTTCTTTTCCTACCTTGGCCATAACTTTGAAATACACTATTATCACCTACTTCTTTGCTGAAACTAGTACTATTTTAATAGTGGCACATGAACAGACAGTAGTAGCGCCTGCTGACAGGAAACCAGGCACAAAAGAAAAACTGCCTGGTAACCTGCTGTAAGTTGAGATTGTTATAAATTGAGGTGTAGATTTAACGAAGGCATCAGGCAATGATTAAGGTTATGTGAAATACTTATTCTCCAAGAAAGTTATGTGAGTCTCCTGTTGAGACCTAGCTATGACTAATATGCTGCTGCTTTTATGTTTAGCAATATGACAAAGTCAAGCTATTTTGTCTCTTGAAATGGTTTCCTGTCAGCAGGCGCTACTACTGTCTGTTCATGTGCCACTATTAAAATAGTACTAGTTTCAGCAAAGAAGTAAGTGAGAACTTATTATTTCTTCATTCCATGTAGGAATTTTTAATAGTCAAAGGCTTTGGCAAAGTCAGTAGTCAAAGGCAAAGCTAGTGGTGCTGTCTTTATAACTGACTTTTATTGTCCTTTTATTTACTACAGAAAGAAACTGGTTGGTATAACTGGTTTACTGCTGGCAAGTTGTCCTTAGCTATTTATACTCATAATTACTTAAAAGAATCAGGTGTGTGCATATATATACTTATGCAATCCTTTTTCCCAAGAGGTTTTTTTTCATTGCTGTTGTTGGAACATGTTGACTTAAAGCCCTCCTTCCATTTATAAGAGGAGAGAAGATGCTCAGGTGACCAAATGTTATGCTAATTTGACTCGGTCTAATCAGAGATAACACACATGGTCAACAGGTGCTAACATTGGCCTGTAAATGGAGAGAACTAGAGACTGACTCTGCTCAAAGCAAATGACAGCTGTAGACATTTCCAGATGCTCAGCTCCTGATCTTCTCAGTAGGCTTGAGCCAACCCAGGCAGAATTTCATAGGCATATGAGGTTTTTCTTTAAAGGAAGGAAATAATGTAAAGGCTTAAGTACATCTTCAGAACAGTCTGGATTGCAGAAATGCACTTTTGCACGTATTACTTTGGTTTTCCCCCATTACAAATACTAAAGCTTCCATCTGATAATCATTCAGTCTAGAGTCAAGCTCTGTACTTTATGCGATGATGAGAAGGAAGCTTTCTTGGTGACATGACTTGTGTAATGGTTTGCTTGAAAGAAACAAATTAAAACACATTGCCCTACATCTATTTTTTTTTCCCCAGAGTATCTCCTGAGTCCTTAAAATAGTGTTTAAAACCACAAGGCCTTGATGGTGTTGGATTTGGAAAAGAAGCTAGATTCCGTTACTGAATGGAAACTTTGGAGATGCATAAAATGGCACTTTCCCTTACCTGAAACATATCTGAGCTCTGGGGATGTATCCCACTTGAAGGGGTCCAGGTGCTGCTGTGTGACCATTGTTCAAGGCAGTAAAAAGCAGACTGAAATTACAGTTGTTTTTGTGAAACACGCACCCTGGTGTATAGGTAGACAAAAGACATGAGATGCAACTTAGATAATGTTTCTACGTAACTCAGGACGGACAGCCTTCCTGCTGCATGCATTCTGGTGTTTTCTGACTGTGCAGCACATCTGCTGACGTAGCGTTAGAATGTTCTGTGAGGAGTAGCTGGGTAAGTTGCAGCACTAAGAGAATTAAGACTTGTCAATGCCATCAAATTAAATCACTCCTCAGTGTGGAAAGCCAAGATAAGTAGACATTTCTTCACATGTTCTTCTTCTGTATGAATGAAAATTCTGCCTGATTCTGTTTGTTTTTGCAAAGGAATTTTATTGTTTTGGTTTTGTGTTTGGTTTTGTTTTTTATTGTTGTTGTTTTCTTGCCCCCAGAGCAGTGATACTCTGCGGGTTGTTGAAGCTTAGTAAGCAAGATAAGCTTTGGGATGCAGCTTTCTAATCTGTATTTACTACTACACGTGCAGGAGAATGATGCTGTTTTGCCATTAGGTGGCATACCACAGTCGAGAGTTTCCATTTGTGCTGAATAATATTTATATTTATTTTCCCTTATAGCTTTCTCAGAAGTCGAGAGCATTTCAGGGAAAAGAAAACAAAAAATGCATCAAGCTGTAGGTTTAGACCACTGGGCATTCAACTCCTTAAGTTCCTGCCAGGCAGGTGCCCATGATAAAACAATGGAATGGGAAACAGGAAAGCTTGCTCTTCAATGGGCTTCTTCTAAGTGTCTGAATCTGAGTGGAATTTTAAGGCCCAAGTTTGCTTCCCAGCGACCGGGAGAACAGCTTCCAAATGAGATCCAAGGCAGCTAGCATGCTAAATGGGAACACCCTGATGCAATGAAAGATGGAGTGCTGTAGAGAAATGCAGTTTCAACACAGCCACTGGAAGAGCATATACTTCCAAAGCAGGGATCATAGTCTCCATCCCTTTGTGCTCTGTGTCTGTTCAGAGCCCCACTTTCCTAGCTGGGGACCTTGACTCCTTAGCTCAGTCAGACATGCTTTTAGATGAGGGGTTGGTCATTCTGCCCCAAGGCGTGCGTAACAAACCTGCGTGTTGTAGAACAGCTCTTACAAGGAAGGTGGAATGTCCCCACAGAAACACTATAAAACGGTCATGCACGGGCCAGGATGTTGGACTAAATGATCTTAGAGGTCTTTTCCAACTTTAATGATCATACATGAACGGAACAGGAGAGAGCTGATCCCATGAAACGCATGCAGGAGTGTGTATACCCTCAGCACAGCACCTCCCCCCTTCATGGGGTGAGACTTTAGGCTTCACCACCTTCTCTGTTCAGAAGCAAAAGGCACCAATCCTGTCTCACGTTTTTAAAGATGATGCTGTGGGCTGTCTCACTGCCAGAGGAATGCAGGAAGCTCCTTCCTCTGTTGTTAACAAACCAGGTTTACTTGGTTATTAATGTATGTTTACAGAGGTGCTAGCATCTCTGATACAGCTAGCAGTTGCAGTTTTTAAAAAACAAACACAAAATACTGGACCTCGTTCTCATCTTTTCCCTAAAATCCAGTATCCTTACCTCCTAACTAACTTCAACTGTGATCACACAAATAGACTGGTTTCAAAGAACAGGGAGCAGACAGCTTGGGAGTGGTGAGATTCAGGGCCTCACTGTACAGGGAAAGGCCCAAATCTCAGCATAATATGAGGGAAATTTGAGAAACAGATATGCAAGTAGTGATCAGTTACTGTTTTCATATGCTGGGTTTTAGGTTATTTTCTTATCTGACCTATGCTAGTGGCTATGATAACTTCTAGGGCAGCAGCGTCAGAGATCAAACTACAGACAGAACTTAATCTCTTTAGCACTGTGTTGTGCTGTGCAGGCTGAATGCTCAGTCCTGGGCTGCCTGCTGTCTGCAGCAGTGCCTGCAGAGCTGCCTCTGCATCTCTGGGGGCTGATGACCTGTGCTCGCTAAGTAATGTGCAGGAGGGTCTGACTGCACCGGGAGATACTTAGTGAAAACTGTATTGAAGCAGAATGTAAATGATTGTTTTCCCAGCAAAGCCGAATCATTCCTTGTATGGGTTAGTATAGGGATGGGTATCATTGGTCTGATTGTTCCTCAAATGCTTTTCCATTTTTTCTCAGCAGTATGTAATGTGGCATTAATGCACAGCTCATGTCAGTGGATCCTTCTTGCCCCAATTTAATATTTTTTTTGGTGGGAGATACCCAAGGCAAAGACAGCTCCCGTTATGAAACCTTCCAGAAGGCCTCTGAAATTCAGGGTACTTCCCAAAACTTCTGCACTTCATTTTCAGTAAAAGTCAACGTAAAGGTCTTTCATTTTTGTGGATAATGTGATGTCTGCCTGAAATGACAAATATGAATATAGTGGGTTGGTTCAGTACTGCCTGGAAATTTAATTACAGGGGGAAGAAAATATTGAGTACCTTTAAACTCACCTTGAGTTCACGCATCAGTAATTGACAGTGTCTAGACAGACGGTGATCTGGAAACTAAAGTCTGGGGAAAATAAACGTGCAGATATTAAAGTCAGCTGCACTTCCCCATGGCAATGAAGTGGAAAGAGCTTCTTAAATGTGTGTGGGGAGGGGAGGTGGCAACTTTGTAGCAGCCACCAAAGCAGTTGCCAGCAGTTCCATGTGGAGCCTCCTCCCTCTCTAAGGACTGTGTCTTCTTAAAAATTCCACATAAAAAAGCAAGGTCTGTAAAACCTGAAAAACTACAGCAAAAAGCAACCTGATGATAAGGTGAATATTTATCTGGGTATCTGCAAAGCCCCAAATCAAGTTTTTCTTCTTTCCTTTCCAGGGACCCTAATTTAGAAAGGTGTTTGTGAGACCCAAATTGTATTGTGGATCACAGCCTGTTTTTACCATCCCTCACTGGAGCAAAGCAATCGCAGTGGGATGCACTGCTGATCGGTGTGTGATCTCTGAGCTGTGCCATAGCAGTGATTCTGATTACCTTTCTTTTTTTATTATTTTTTATTTTTAGAAGCCTTTGTGTTACAGATACGTTCAGAGCGGTGCCCAAGCCACCCACTTTGCAGACGGAGATGATCTTGGCCTTCAGGAAGATGTGTGTGAGCTCAGCTTTCTCTTGTTATGCTTCAGAGCTTTCCAGAAGCCCAGGCCTGGAAGCAGGCTTGACTCTTTTAGTAGACAAGATCCAGACACAAAATAACTTTTGTCTTGGAATCTGAAGGAGAGTTAAGCTGTGGTCATGCAGCTGCTGTTGATTGTGTGCAGGAGCAGTGAGTTTGGTGGTGGTAGTTTCAAATTCCTACAGCTCTGTTCTTACAATGAGCAAAGAGCCTGCACTGTTAGGATAAAGTAAATCAGGACTTTCTGGATCACAACTGTAGCTTAAAAATTACATTCATTTCCTTGATAAGAGTTTCTCAGAAGAACTACTTCTACTGACTCTCGCTTCTAATGCCACTTTGCCATTTGCAGTGCTGGGATGGTAGTGTTTCTGGAAAACAACCTGAGCAAGGATTTCAGTTACAGGTTTTTTTGCTCCCTTGCTGTAAGTCTGTGCTTAGCTATCAACAGCACTAAAATAGAATAGGAGTTGGAAAGACTATAGTTATCATGGAAATGGAGGGACTACTTTATTGGAAAAAAGACCATGTTACCATAGTTTATCTGGACAGTGACAGCCTCTTGTAGAAGCAGCATTGTCTGTGCTGTATTCACTCTGCAGTGAACTGGTAAGAGATATGCTTGGATTCCCAGCCCTGTAAATGCAGATTGATATTTAGCCATCTCCCTGTTTATTTAGCCTGACAGTTCCCATTAATAACTCCTGAACTTGCTGACCAACTTCAAAATAAATTTGACCAGTTATACAGTTCTCATGCAAATGCCCACAGATGGTGTTCAAAAGTATCTATTTAGAAAAACTTGAAGTTTATTGCTGCTGAATGAGGTTTTCTTCTTACTTGAATAGGTCGTCAGAGTGATGAACCAATTAGAAACAGTGAAGTGGTCCCTTGGCACCCGAGGGTATCTTTGTTGGGAAAGCATTAGTTTTACAGGAAAGAGCTATAAGGTGGAAATAAAACCAGAACACACTTCACTTGGCCTTGAGGGAAAATCTCTGCCTCCAGAGGCCCTGTTCTGATGGGGGCAGTGGCCAAGTGCCGGGTGTCCTCCTTGATATCACACTCTTCCTGTCACTGCTGTGACATGCAGAGGAAATCTACTAGTATGGCAAACAGCTTTGCAAGGCAACGGTATTTACAATATCCACAGAAGTTTGTTTAGTTGCAGCTGTGTGTACTGACAGCACTGAGGCACAGCTGCCATACGTGTGTGTGGCCTAAGCATTGAGCATCTCCTGTGGAAGTACCAAGGAGATGGTTACTCACTAGCCTCATGGTTCTGGCCTTTGCCTGGCAGTTTCCATCAAGCACAGAAAGCAGCAAGCAAAGAGGACATCGCTTGTACTGTGGTTTGTATTATTTATGACTGTCTTTAGAAGAGCAAACAGTGCAATGCTTGATGACAGAAGACTTATGTCACATCACTGATGGTACGGTTGCTGAATGATGTGAAGAGCTGCAGTTCAAATCGTGGCATTACTGACTTTGAGAAATGAAGAACTCTAACCAGAGACAAGCCCTCCCAGCCAGATTTGGCTCTTTGTTTAGTGACTTGAAACAGCAGGAGTGAACTCAGTGTGAAAAGCTGGTCAAAGGCCTTCCTGGCTTGTCCCGTTTTCTGAAGGCCTGTCTGTGCCTTGGGAACTGCTTGCCATCCAGGAGGTCATCCCGTAGCTCACAAAACTCAAGCACCCAATGAGGAGACAGTAACTGCCTAAAGAGCTACATCGGATATTAAATGTTCCTGAAATCACAGAATGGCTGAAGTTGGAAGGGATCTCTTGACATCCCGTGTCCAACTTGTACTTAAGGGACACACAGAGCAGTGGGCCCAGGAACTTGTCCACGTGGCCTTTGAATATTGCCTTTTTGGCCATGTGGATGCATTGATATCTTATGTTCAACTCGATGGTCACCAGGACCCTTGGGAGCGTCCTGCCAGGACTCATAGACTTGTCATCCTGCACTGACGGCAATGCTTCCTTGCATCTGAAGATGAGCAGTGTTGAAATTTACTCTGTGGAAGACAGAACCCCCTGGAGCCTGGAGATTACAGCAGCTCTGCGAGAAGGAGGCGCTGTGTTGAAGCAGGACATTGCACAAGAGCCAGTTTCAAACTGTTTAGGGTATTTGGATGTGCAGCATTAATATCCTACTCATGCTCTGCCTTGATTGCTGATTGCTTCTATTTATAATCGGATATCATCAGAGTTCCTTCACTTCCTCCTCTCAAATAGACTGCACCACCTTCTCATCTTCCTCCACCTTTCCTGTCCCCCCGCTGTGTCCCACCATGGAGCCACTTCTGCATTTTGTTTGCAATAAAGTAAAAGATTATGTGGTTTCATTCTAATTCCTTGGTCATAACTATCTAAAAAGCCTCAAATGATGACATCAAGGAGAAGCACAGCAAAATTTCTATGAGTACCAGATGCACAGGGTAGTACACCTCACAGAGGCCAAGAAGAAAGAAAATCATTGATAAAATTACTTGGATTGTATCCCCCAGAACTTACTCCGCACTTGCTTTGTTTAAAATCAGAGAGCAAGCTTTTAGGAGTGTATTTTAGAAAGCAGCCCATTATCTTGAATGCAGTATAGCCTCAGTCTGACAATAGAAAGAGGAGATTTTGCATCAGTGGTTAAAAATGAAAATGTCTGATTGCATTCTTACTGTAACTTTTTTCACTTGCAAAGTTAGAGAAGGCTAAAAGAAACTGTGTAGGTCAAACCCCTCTTTGGCATTCCCATTTCCTTGTTAGTGTGACTGATACAGAAGCATTTCTCTTCCTTACAATGATATTCTCAAGATAACAGCATTAAAAATTGGAAGTGTCTGGTTGCTGCCTTATATCTTTATCTGATTATATCCTATATTTCATCTTTAAATTCTGCCTGATTAAAAAACCCCACAAAAACAAAAAACTACCCAAAACCAAAGACAAACAACCAAAAAACAAAAACACTAGCAATACTATATTTTTGTGAGACATAGCTTGGCTGTGTGTATGATTCTGAGTAACTTTTCTGCAGTGTCTCTGATGAGCCATCATGGATCAAAGTATCTGCTTAGAAGCAAGCACTGGGACTGCTTCCAACAAATATTGAAGGCAGGGCTTCCAGAGCTGGGTCTTTGGGAAAGCAGTGAGTGTAGTTCATCCATGCCATGCAGTGATATTCACAAAGCCAGTACAACTGTCTCTGTGTTCCTGGTATTTTCTTCAAATTGCAGGATAAAATGTACCCAGTACTGTCTTTCACCTCTGATTTCTGTCAGTGCTCACAGCTGGGCACAGTACCTTACAAATGCTTAAGAGAGGGTTACAGCAGAGAGGTACAGACATTTCTTTTCACGCATTCTAAATATGTTGCGAAAAGCTCTTCTTGCAAAGGCCACACCTGGGACATGTGTCTTCGTATTCTGAGCCAAATGGTTGTAAAGGTGGCACCATACTGATCCAACGTGTGATTGTACCAAAAAGGAGGGAGCTGCTGCCAGCACAGAAATCAGTGCCACAACATGGAAAGGTCAAACTGACCTTGACAGCATGCAAATCTGGAAGGCCTTTCTGTGATTACTTAACCTGAGCAAAATCAAATGGTCATCCTGTGTCTCACTTCCCTCCTTTTCAAAAGGCACTTTATCCCTGAGCCTAAAACACATTTAACTTGGAAAATCAGTGGGATACAGCAGTGGGGCCAGCTGTCTCCCCAAAGTTGGGTATAGTCCCAAAGCCTGAGTGCATGGGATCATGAGCAGGAGCTGCATGACGTAAGGTTTGTGGGGGAGAGGCGAGACATATGTCAGGCAGGGTTGGTGCTGGTGGGGCTGGTTGGGCAGCCACAGAGGAATGTCAGCTATGGGACATGCAGCCCCAAGGGATCTGCCTGCCCTTCCTGCATCTCACCTCCCAGAGCACCTGTGCTGATGGCTCTCATCGATTTCCCTTTTACTGTCTTGGAGGTGAAGGATATTCATACCCTTGACATTTCTTTGAGACATTGATCCAAAGGAGCTTAAAATGCACACAGACTTGGGAATTGGCATGGGATTGGCAAAGTTTGGTGAACTGACCCTTGTGTACGACAGGCTGTCCTATTGTGATCCACATTTAGATTTTTTCCACATAAAAAATTCACTACACAGCCTTTGTTTCACAAACATTTTGAAACGTTCTATAAATATGATTTGTTCCAGTCTTGTAAATGTCTTTAAATTCCACTCTTCACAATGAGAGTTTTCCTATAACCGATGTATTCCCAAGTGATAAACAAAAAAAGATGGAATCTAAAAAGTTGAAAATAAGCAGAAAAAAAGAGACGAATCATAGAATGGTTTGTGGTGGAAGGGACCTTAAAGATTGTCTAGTTCTAACCCCCCTGCCCTGGGCACGGACACTTCCCTCCCGCTAGACCAGGTTGATCAAAGCCCCATCCAGCCTGGCCTTGAATGCTTCCGGGAAGGGGGCATTCATGACTTCTCTGGGCAACTCTTTCCAGCATCTCACCACCCTCACAGTAAAGAATTTCTTCCTAACGACTAGTCTAAATCTACTCTCTTCCAGTATAAAGCCATTTCCCCTCATTGTATCACTATATAAAGTCTCCACCCAACTTTCCTGTAGAAGTCCTTCAGGTACTGGAAGGCTGATGTAAGTTCCCATGAGAAGACCAAACCTGTTTTGATGGACACCAGATATGCCATGGTCTGAAGTACTGTGAAGTTTTTTTTATTGCCATGGGTTTTGCAATACTATTCTCCCAGACTCATCTCAATAAAAATTCATTTTGCCTGTGCATGGCTTGTTCCACAGGCAGGGCTGGTCAAGACTGCCAGCACTGTGTCTGACCTCAGGGGCTGGCAGCATGTGAAGCCACTGGAAGCTGAGGGAACCAGCCATAAATATGGTTCCAGACTTGGCATCCCTCAGCTCTTCCTTGCAGAGATGGCAGTGGGGGCATGTTTTGGGGCTTTCTGCTGCGTGGTGTTGGATGGTGGCCTCTGACACATGGACCAGAGAGTAAAAACATTGGGAAAATCAGATTGAATTATGGCAGAAAAGGTAAAGAAACCTTTGCCAAAATTCTCAAAGCTGGCCACTAAATTCAGGCAAGAGAATTCATTTTTGGCACCCTACTTTTTTAAACAAATTAGGGAACTGATATCTCCTGCTGAAATATAGATTGCAGAAGTGGTTGAAACACAGGGTGATGTGCAGGAAAGGATGCTGAAGAATTTGTTACCAATGGAAACTGGCAGGAAAAAATAGTGGGGCACCTTCAGTACAGAAATGTGTGAAACTAGGTCAGGTGGTACGTTTATAGGGCTGGTGCCATGAAATTCTGCCAGGCTGCATGGTAGCAACGAGGGTAGTTTGTAAGAAGAGATGATGACTTTGTTAGATTAATAAAGTAGTGAGGGAAAAGAAAAAAAAGTAGAGAGAGCTCTGCAGGCATAAAAGCCCTTCCTTATGTCTGAAAGCAAAGATGCTGCCCATTGGTGGAGGTGCATTTAGAGAGAAAACATTAACCCAGTCACCGTAATGGGTACAGGTTACAAAACAAGTTGTTGCAGTAGCTGGGGTTCACGCAGCGCCTTCCTTCTTCCACGTCACCACAGCTTCCCTTGAAGAGTGCTGGGAGCTGCTGGTGCTGCTGGTGTGAGCCCTGCAGGCCGGGCCCATGCTGAGGCAGAGGGTATGATGGAGGAGGGAGGCTGTAGGCTGAAGGAGCTCTTCCCTCGCAGGATTCCTCCCCCAGAGGGCCAACACTGGGCCTGAGCGGATCGTGGCCTCCCTTTGTAACCGGCAGCACCTGAGGGGTGTGCAGGGGGCTGCTCCAGGCCCGTGTGCACGAGCCACCGTAAGCAGGGTGCATCTGGCCTTCCACGTGCTCCGCCACTGCTGTCGGATATGGTGGCTGTTCCACGCAGCAGCCTGCTGTCTGCTGCAGGGAGCTTGTGCTTAAACATCCCCCAAAACTGGGAGGTGGCACACACTGGTCCGGCTCGGAAGGGAGCAAAGGCAAAGCCTTCTGGGTGGGCACCTCACCTGTCAGAGACTTGGGAAAGCAAGGCGAAGATTATTGCAACACGGTCCAGACTAGCAACTTTAACCAAAAAGCAGTGAGTGCATACAAAAAAGGCATTAAATTAATGTGGAGAATAAAGCAGACACAGCAGCAGGACCTCCTTTTAGAGCAGAGCCAGGGGCACTGGGGGCAAATCTAGCAGGGGCTCTGAGCTCGTGGTTCTGGGCTTGGCTCACTGGCTTTCAGCTAAATTCTGTTTTAAACAAAAAGAATCACTAGATGTCACGTTCACAGCTATCAGGATATACTGAAGGAGCACCTGAAAATGAATGCGTTGAAACATTTGATTCCACAGAATTTAAGTTATTTCTATGGAGCTTGGAAAATATTATTTTTTAAATGGTTGTTTTGAAGTGTTCTTAACTGACTATTTTTATTATCCTAAAATTTTTTTTTGGCCATAAACTCCTCTCATAGGAGGAGGGAGCAGCACAGTGGAATTATTCTTCTGAGTCATTTTTTTCCCTGGATATTTTGCAACTTCTTTAAATACCTTAATTATTGGATTATAATTGTACAGTATTTAATTCCTGTCAGAATACTCATTCTGGGTTATCATTTCTGATTAGTACTTACAGATCTCTGCTCCTTATAATACTGCCTTTGTGTCCATTTAATTATAGTGATTTTCTGTCTTGTTAACTGCCAGAGTAGAAAAGCTCCTTTCAACTGCTCTCCCCTTACCATGAGAAGAAATTCCAGTGACCTAATTTAGGACCAGCACATCTTCAGCTAAAAATCAGGTGACGCCATAGTAAAAACATCCTACATATCACTTGCTCTATTTTGGGCCCATGTATTTTCTATGGCTCTCCCTCCTCGTTTCTTCTCAAAACATTACAGGCAAATATTCTATGAAGACTTCTCTCAGCTTCAGCAATACCAATTGCATGTGAGAAATTGTATTACAACTGGTCATGGCAAACAATATCATGAGTTATTCTCAAGTCCCACTCTAACTTCATGAAGTCAGGCCAGCTGACAAGTAGGCCGTTAATTAATCAGATAGTTCAGTATTTATTAAATAATTGGATACTGAAGACATTTGTGATCTGTTCCTACTCCTACTAAAATTTGAACTCAAAACAACAGGACAATGTTGTAGAAAGAGATGGACAAAGACTAGGACTCTTTAGACATTCAGGCTCAGATATAAAATTAAATAAGCCACAAGGCTCAATAACATTTCCTAGATGAAGAATTTCCTAAGTATCTTCCTCATTTCTTATGTGTCCTCCTCAAAAGGACAGAATTAAACCAATATTATGAGAATCATTGTTTCAGTCTTTGTTAAATACTAACATGGAAGGTTATTTTCTTGTGTTCCCACTCACCTGTGTCAAGAGGTCACTGTCAGCCTGTTGTGTGTTCTCCAACTTTCCCATCCCAAGTTAGTGTGTCATCATGAGAATCACACCTAAGTTCTGTTTGTTAGTGTCCTGCTGCATATTACTAGAAGAAATAGCTGCACTTTTAAATTCATATTCCATTTAAATGGGTTTAACTTCTGCTGACTTGTAAACTACTTTGTGAGCTATGAATTCCCCTCCTCCCTCATGTATTTTAAGGAGTCCTTCTGCATTTGGTTCAGTTATCTTTTTTACCTGTTGATGAAAGGGTATGAGCACTGTCCTTAATGCGGGGCTGGGGAGGATATGCCACCTCCAGCACTTCAAATGACAAAATGCATGTAAAGATGAGTGGCATACAGGTGGGTGTAACGCAACCTTTGCAAGGAAAGTCACTAAATGCAGCCTCACTTCTCTATCTTCTGACTCCATCAGGCACACAGGGGTCTATAGGACCTCTGTAGCTTGTCTTCCATAAGAGCTTCCACTCCCAGCTGCTTGGGCAGAGATTTGTAGATCTGCCCTGTTAATGACGATTTGTTTTGTCCAGATACCACACTCAGTATACGACAGAGATATAATATGGGTAATACTACACAGTATTTGTGGCATTCAGAAATTAAATACTACACTCCGTATGCACACACATACACAAATATTCCTCATGAGCCCAGTTATTATCAAAAAGATGTTCCAGTTTTTATGTTCATTTGTTAAATTTTCTCATATTAAAAGTTAAATCCATTTAAAACCTACTAATATTCTCCTTCGATGTCAATACAGAATTGACTAAATCCTAATTACTTTATTCCCAGATTTGTTTATAAGTTATTTCATTTCTGGAGATGCACTTATACTTGTAGGAAAATTTTCTAGAGGCAACTTGTGCATTTTTAAAGAAGGAAAAAGTTATGTACATACCACTAAATAAAATGAGGCCAAGAATTATTTGCAAGCGTGAGTTATATGGATAAAAACTGTGCCAAGAATGATGTGAATAGTGATGTGATAGCCCTCCAGCCCTGCCTCCAGCCCAAAAGAGGCTCTGGACTGGGGAATGCCAGCAGTGGACTCAGGACAGCCCTGCTCCTTCTGTACCTGACAACAGGGGAATGAAATGTAGAGACATAAAACCCACTCCCACCCAAAGACAAGGTTCCTCGTAGGAAGTGTCTTGCACCATGGATCCCTTGCCCTGCAATTTAATTTGTTGATAATAAAAGTTACCTTGATCTCCTGGAGCTTTATTAGTGTTGGAGAAGGTGGAGAAAAAGCTGCATGCGCTTTCTGAATGGATCTCCTTGCTTCTGCTTCTAGTTTTGTTTCTGGACGTGGATGGTCATGAGCCCCTTTGGACTTGAGAAAGGAATTGCGATATTTACAAACAGTCTTGTTATTAATCTTACGGGAGTGGGATTTTTTTGCAGAGGCCAAAAACATACACATGGCCTGTTTTAATGCTTTGTATTTAATAAGACTTATTTAATTTGAGCTCAAGTAACAAGCAGATGACTGCTTCACTGATGAAGTGCGATAGGGCAGAAATTCACTTAAATCGTGAAGCAGTATACCACACTGACATGCAGAGGAGACTCCCCACACTGGAGACCCAATTAAAGCCACAAGGTCAGCTGGCTACATTGTCCCTGCAGCTGTTACCATTCTTCTTGGACGTGTTTAGCAGAACATTAATTTCTATTAGCTCCCACAGAGATTTAGTATTATTTAACCTGCATGTAAATGAAAGAGAACTATAAAGACTCAGAAGACTAGAAGGCAACACAGTGTGTGTGGTACTAAACCAGGTCTATGGCTTCCAAAAATAGTTCCAATTATTTAAACATTGGATGCATTGTTTTCCAGGTATAGGTTGAGTATAATGCAGCGATGGTGTTTTTCATACATAATCCCTTGGAATAGCATCATGTCTGTGTAAGGGTTCCCAGCAAGGCCGATATAAAGTGTCAGTTCTGATTCTTTGATAATTATTTGTTCCTTATATATGGTGAAAAATACTTGAAAATCAACAGGTTCTTGTGGGAGCGTAAACAAAAAAAGTGCTGTGAAACTATAGAAGCATAGAGTAATTTAGATTGGGAAAGACCACTGGGAATCTCACTCATTCTCCTGCTCCAGCGGGGATGCCCTCAGATTAGGTTGCTTGGAACTTGCACACTCATTGTGAAAATTTTTGACCTTACAACTGCATTGTTGTCATATTCCATGACCCTTATTTGTTGGAACAAGAAAATTTCCTTAATCAATACATTAAAAAAAAAAAAAAATCTTTAATGTGCATAACGTAAGGTAATTTTATACCAACCTGAAAAAATATGAACTTGCCTTCATGCCTCCAGAAGTTGGTGACTGGGTAACCCCCATGGCCTCGGCAGGAAAGGAGTCGCAGGGGTCCATTGCAGTTTGGACAGCATTTCCCTGGAGAAACAACAAGGGGAAGCATTTCCTATGTAATGCCAGACAGGTAAATCCCATCTGGTACAATGGTTCACTTAGGGATGGACTGCCACTTCTATTTTGGGGCTTAGAAACTGCACTGAGAATAAATATGCAAACAAAACAAAACAAAACAGAACAAAAAAACATAAACATAAGCAAACAAATAGTTACATTTATTCTGTTTCATTATTAAATATAACTAGCAAAGACTATTTCCACGTTTAGTATGGTCAGCTAAGAGCTTTCACCTTCAAAGGTCTTAGCATTTTTCTTTCAGTTCTTGAAGGTGCCTGGAATGTCAGGTATGGTTCTTCTGGATTTTTCTATGGGATGTCTTTCTGACCTCAGTGAGTGCTCGAGTAAAACCTTTCTTTAGCTAAAATGTTCACTGGTTTCAAAAAACAGTAGCTCTATTGAGGAATACAGAAGAGCTTGAAATACCTAAATGAAGGATGTGTGTCCAGCTCATTTTCTCTATTTGTACCATCTTGTCTCTGGCAACGTGGCCATGAGGCCTATCGTGGAATCATAGAATCGTAAGGTTGGAAATGACCTACAAGATCATCTGGCCCAACCATCCTCCCATCACCACTGCTGCCACAAGCACTAAACCATACCTCGCAGCTCCTCATCCAGACACCTCTTGAACACTGCCAGGAATGGCGACTGCACCACTTCCCTGGACAGCCATTCAGTGCCTGACCATTCTCTGGAAGAAAAAGTTCTTCCTTATATCCAACCTAAACCTCCTCTGGTACAACTTGCAGCCATTCCATTGGGTTCATTTTGTTGCCTGGGAGAATTGGCCAAACCCCTCCTCACCACAGCTTCCCTTCAGGAGGTCGTAGAGTGCAATGAGGTCTCCCCTGAGCCTCCTCTTCTCCAGACTGAACAATCCCAGCTCCCTCAGCCTCTCCTCATAAGACTTGTTCTCTATTTGCCAGCCATTGTAGTTAATGAGCACTGTCTTTCCTGCAAGACTTCCCCAAGTTACTCTTGGGCCCATGAAATAACACTCAGGTCAGCAGGGCCTGAGAAGGCTGCAAATCAATCTCAAACCATCTTCCATCAGAAAAAAAGAAACCAACACATACAATCATAGAATATCACAAGTTGGAAGGAACCTCTAAGGATTAGTAAGCCCAAAAGGAAACAAGCAAACACACAACGCCCTCCAATATGAAGAAATGTGAAGTGCAGTATTCTAAGAGTTGCATTTGAATACAGGAATGGCTGGGTAACCCGAAGATTATCCTCCATTTTGATTTGGCTTATGTGGTTTCACTTATTAGCTGCCACGTAACGAGCAGCCATGCCCATACTCACGCTGTTGTTTTTGCCTAGCTTTGTCACATATGGCTGGCCTCAGGTAGATCTTCCTGCCATCCAAAGTAGAGCAGTCATTGCCACAGACCACCACCCCAAGGCAGGATTTCTTTAAGATACGAGAGTTGTGGTTGTTGGTGTTTCTCATTGCCCAGCTACTGTGGTGCCTCTGAGCATTTTTATCCTCTGAGCTGTAAATATGTTTTACGTAGGAATCTGGCCATTCCTGAAACCAGTCTGTCTGTCTCACGTCCTGAAAAGAGACAAAGAAAGAGACAAAACATTAGGCTAAAGGAGGGCTCGTCTAAGAGCCCAGCATGGCCTTCTGCTGGTTTTCTCCAAGTCTGGGTCACTCCAGCACAGCAGCAGCAGTGTTGGTTGGCAGCTCTCTCTGCCAGAGAGCATGGCATGGGGAAGGCAGAAAAAATGAGGCTCCTCACAAGCCCCAGAGAGCCAGGAAGGGCAGGCCAGAAGGCTTAGGCTGTGGGTTCTGCCTAGTGCAGAATTGCTCCAGGGGACTAAGATGGGGTACCTGACATAAAACAACACATGCTGTTCTGCTTTGCCCTTCAGGTCATGAAAGCAGCATTATTCTGAGTCATCTGGCTTGATTTAGCTCAGCTCACTGGAAAAAGAGCAAATACTGAATTAAAGTGAGGCTATTTGCACATCTGCAGGTCTTTCATTCTAGATTTTTGGCCTAAAAGTGCCATGGAAGTCTTCCACAGTGATTTTTTGAAGTCTAAAACCAAAGGTCAGGTTTTATTTTCAACACTGGTGAATGAGCAGAAAAAGCAAACAAAAAAACTCCAGAGGCAATACTGTAAGGAACAATAAAAGAACAAAACATCTCAGTGGAAAATAGAATAAGGCAAATAACTAATTACACAACTCTTTTATTGCTACAATTAACACAGTAAAATGTAATAAGCTTTAAAACATGAAGCATACCCTCTGATGGTTTGTGAGGGAAAAGGTTGATCATAACAAAGGTATTAGAGCTTTACTTAAAATTGCTGCTCCCAGCCACTGAGAGCCATTATAGCAGTAAGAATATGAACTTTGAAGATAGAAACTGCTGAGCACCCTCATTTCAGAGCATAGAGAAAGGTATGGAGGAAGCCTCCAGGCTGAATGCAGGTGAAGGTGACCTTGGGGAAGGAGGTGGCCTGGGACATGGAGGCTTTGGGCAAGCAGCAGTGAGACAGCATGGAAGATACTGAGATCAGGTAAGAGGGCTGGGTTGGAAGGTGAAGGACAGAGCTGGATGGCAAAACAGCCTGGCAGGAGGAATCTGGCACATACATACTAAGATGTCTTTGAAGATGGCATTGAGGCGTCATGAGGTTTGAGGCGTGGGGTGTCATGGGTTTTCCATGGAGTACATGGGTATGATTTTTAGGTAACGGGACCAGAAAAGGGTAGAAAGACCATTTTACTGGATATTCTCTAGCCCTTCAAGCAAAACGTAGTCTTATAGCTCAGGGTGACAAAGAGCATAAATGCAATGAGGCATAGATGAAAGAGAGAGTTCTGAAGTGGAGAAGACCGATCAGAATTGGGTAAATTTCTAAGATGCAGACACATACCTGGGGAAGTTTGATGTCATTGATATCCCAACTTGTCATTTCTCCATTTTGGGACGCAGAGTCCTCCTGCTTCATAGCAACATTGTCTGCAGCCTTCAGCATTTTTGAGATCCTTCCTGAACTTTGCAAGAAAATCTCTACCGGCTGCTTTTGAAGTTGTCAGCACTCTCAAGCAGTTTACAACCAGGAAGCTGTTTCCCAAAGCAAAATGATAGAGAGGCTGCTCATTAAAGATAAGAATCAGTGTTCTTCTGCCAGAAAAACTTGTTCCATTAAAAGTTTTGCAAGCCAGTAGTGTAGTAGAAAGTACAGCTTAGAGATAGACCATGATGTTACAGAGGCATGGTGAATAGCAAGCAAGCCATGCTTTTATCTGTGTTATTTTACTAGATTTTCTCTCTCACTCAATCTCACTCAATCATGTAACTCTGTTGACAGTCTTCTCGTACATGAGATCCCACTCTGTCTCTCAGTATTTTCACAGAGCTCTTTGAGTCACTGCTCATTTATTAGATGTTTCACATACAAGATGTGACAAGGGTGAGAAGGAAGAGTGTACTACTGCATCACTCCAAATGAGATCGCTCTCAACCATTTCAGAAGCTTTTGGCATCTGAGAACTTATCAACTGCACGAGGGAAGTGTGGAAAAGGAGGCTGGGCTACCTGCATGTTTGGCACCATCACATGCAGGGCTTTGCAATGAAGCCAATTCTGAGAGGGCACCACAGGTTCAAATGAGATGTTAGACAGTAGGAGAGGGGGGTATTGCAGCCTCGGAATACAAATGGAGGTAGGAAACATCAGGTCCTCAGTTATTTCTATATTAAATTACAACAGAGGTGGAGTTGGTAGTCAGGACAAACAAAACATGAGCTGCATTGGAAAACCAGGATGAGCATACTAAATAAATAACTCTCAACTACTGTGTGCTCTAAAACATGAAATGAATTGTTACCTAATCCAAAATGGCAGTCCCCCTGCTTTTAAAAGAACTTTTCAAAATGAGATGTCTTAGGAATTGACTTCTAATTTCCACCTTATTGGAGAGAATAATTTTTTTATGTCATATTGATAAAGATAAAAACTTAATTAAATATTACCTTAAAGTGTAATGGAAGACAATGATAGCTGCATGATATTAAGCAAAAAAATCCCAAATTTACAGTGAGTCATATATATCAAGCTACTGCTGGCAAAGGCTGAAAGAGTAGCAAAAAACGTGAGTAATAATTGCAGGATGATGCAACGTATGACTTTTTTCATTACTGTTTATGTAGCTTAAATTATTACTGAGATTCTCAGCTTGATAAAATATGAGTTCTGAATTGGTCTTCTTTGGTTTTTCTCCTTCCCTACCCCCTTTGTATTTAGAAGGGTAATATATATACAGTACTTATTTCACAGAGGCCTAAATTAACTCATGGAAGCAACTGAGAGATCCATACAGACAGTTCTATAGGTGCAATGCATCAAACAGAAAGCAGCCCAGACTGTTACACTGCAGAAAGCTTGAATGGAAGGACTACACACAGCACTGTGATACTGCCAGTTGTAGAACAGCATCATATTTTTTTGCTTACGATACTGTGCAGAAAGATCAGTCCTTTCCAGAAAGAGAAAGGGCTCAGGGCACACAAAATTCACAAAAGCTGGACTTGTTCACTTTAGAGAAGACAAGCAACAGCCTGATAGACCCTATAAATTCTGAAATCCAGAAGGGTGCAGAGGAAGCAGGGGGTGCTTCTTGTTGCAACTACCCAAAATCCTGGATGGCACAGAATAAAAATTGACAGCTTCAAAAGAGAAGCAAGGAAACGTTTGTCATTCACTGTATAATTAATATCAGTTGATCTGGTGATGGCTATTTCGTCTTCATTTCCCACGTTGCTTTGGATCCTTATGTTATAAGTACTGCTGGTATTGCTGCAGTACGTCATGAAGATCAAACAGATAAGACTGAAAAAAAGATAGGAAAGAAATAATACACAAAGAAAGATTTGCTCTTTATCCCTTCTATCTGTGTACCATCTGAAATTTGTTAGCATACATTTAGAAAGATAGATCCCATTTTTTACAGCTTACAACCGTTCTTCACTAGCAAGGATTATGCTTTTTTGTATTCCCCTTAGAAGCACTTGGCGTTGGCTGCTGTTAGGAGCAGATTTATGTATTTATAAAAGAGATTATGTGTACTACCAAGCGTCACAGTATCCAATAGCTTGAATTAATTTTAATTCAATGTAATCCGCAAGTTCTTGTTTGAAAGAGTAGTCTTTCAAACCAAGACCACAGATGAATCATGTGAGTTCTTCAGCCATCATCTGTGACAACAGATCTTGCTCTGGAGCTGTGAGCAGCTTTTTGCAGCCTCACAGAGGAGTGCCCAGCAAGCAGCCACCTCCACATGAGCTGCTGCTGCCTCTTGTTTGGTGCCAAGCACTGACACAAGGTGAGAGCTGGAGTGCTTGGATGGAGGCTGCTGCAGGGTAGTCACCAGGTCTGGCTTCTTGCATGTGTTATTCTGCTGCCACACAGAGAAGTGTTTCTGTCACTGCCACCATCAGAGATCCGGTCTCTGGTGCCATCTGTCAATGATGACAACCCTTCCTTGATCTTAGGTGCAGACAGAGGCCCACTCCATGTCTGAGTTACCTTGTCCTGCCAGTGGTGCCTGTTTCACTCTCTTCAAAGCCTGCGTTTGTGTCCCACTTTCAACCTTGACAATGAAAGGTTCTCCTTGCTGCACTTGTAGGAGCTGTTCTAGCCTGATGATTTCTACCAACCTAAGCCATCCCATGTACCTTGCAGCCAATGCAGATGCTGGCCCTCACTGCTCTCTCACCCTCCCTTGGTCCTCCTTTGATTACTGCTGAGTGCAGTGCAAAGAGCTGACAGCACAGTACTAAGATGCTACAGATACTCCTTGTGGAATAGTTCTTTAAATTGACAGGAAAATTTGTTTTCTTTGACTTCATTTATTTATTTATTTTTTTTCCAGTGACATTCAGCAGACTTTAAAATACCAAATTTATCCACAGATTCATCATTCTCATTTGATCAACTGTGGCAGCAGGATGGAGCAATTTGATTAAATTCCCAGACACAAAGCATAAACTTTCTAAAGGTAGACATGTCAATGGTAGTGAGGAAACAGTTAAGGTCCATGCAAAATGTGCTGGGGATGCTTCTTATTTTGTGGAGACAGGTATTTTTGTCCTAGGTGGCCCCAACATGTTCCCAAGTAAACTGCCTTTGTACTTGACGTTGTCTGAGGTCTTATACTGTGTTCACTGCTCAAGATTGCCAAGAGACAAGTGAAGGCTTCTCCACTTAACAGCTTACAACATTTCCAGTTTTTCCTTCATGTCAAGAGAAGGATGTTTCAGCCTGTTGCAGTGTTCTCATTTTTCATTTTCCAAGCACTTTCCTGGCTCCTTCCAGTAGGTGGGTGCTGGTGTAGGCATTATCTACCAGAGGTCCTGCCGCGTGAGCTTCATGCCCACACAGTTGTGTCATATAGCATAAATACCTTTGCCAGGCATCTTGGTTTGCCCTCTTGAGGATATCAGTGTTAATCCACTTGTGGAATAGCTCCCAAATGGCATTCTCAGCTGCTGACCCAGGATGGATATGAATTACTACTTAAAGAATATTATGAATAATACAAGAAGAATATTTGGAGACTGAGCTCTTTTTAGGGATCTCTTTGGGGTGCTTGGGTCTAGAGTTTCACTGTTTGTCCTGATAGTTTTTTATTAAAACTTTGAGCTCTAATGCTTTGACGGTGATGGCCAGCTTTCTTATTAGCTTTATTAATCACCTTAATTTGTTTCTCTTACCACATTAGACAGTCTGAAAAGCAGATGATGTGTCTGGACATCTGATTTACTCCACAAGGGAAAGCTATTTCACAGATGCACAAATAACATGGTAATATAACTGCATTAATATTAGGATATTTTGGTGGTAAAAGTCTGAATCTTTTATTGTTTTGCTTGTGTATCTTGATAGCTTTATAAACTAGTTTTCTTCTTTTCCCCTAGGATCACAAATTCCCCTACTCTTACTGAAATAAGTGGCTTCTATGAACTACCCAAAGTTTTAGTTGAAATGCTTTCTGGAGGCCTTACACTCATACGTTGTAATAGTGAGTGACAACAACATTTTAATCAAGTGAAAAAATGGATTTATTGCATGGACATTGTGATTATTTTGCTAATCTTCTCAGTCTAGTGCCTTCATACATACATCTTGATTTTACATTCAGTTTCTCATCCAGTGTTTGTATCTGGTGCAAATGCATTTAATTTCTTAGTTCTTCACAGCATGAACATTACTTACAGGCAAATCACCTTATGGATTGATGCTTACACCTTGAACATGGTCCTATTTTCTTCCACACAGTTTTGTATTTTTCCCTTTTCTTAATCTTAATCTGAAGAGCATCTGTTTACTAAATGAGTTGCCTTTCATGTTGCAGTGCTATAGTGTGATGGAAAGTACAGCAATAAGAGTAGGATGGCAAAGTCCTAGGCTACAGCAAAAGAAGACAAACCCAAATACAACAGTCATAGACACAGAAACAAAGGAAGAAAAACTTCTTACCTCTGGGAGGCCTCAGATAGGCAGGGATCTTCAGCAAGATACACTTCTTTCACTGCCAACCCTAAAATGAGGTCTGGGAAGAGATGGATCCTACCTCCACCCCTTCTGGTCACTCAGCAGCACTGCATGCACCTGAGCTCCCCTGGGTTGGCCCTGCCTTCCCGCCAGGTGCTCAATCACTGCTTCAGGCTGTGACTCAGCATTTCTGCTACAAGTGTCCATATACTTCATGGTATGTCATGATGATTATCATCTCTGTTCTTTGTAGGAGCTGGCTCATTTCTAATATCATCTCTGACAGCTTTTTGTTTTCTTTTCCAAGGTCAGATGAAGTATCACCCCTGATAAATCCAGCCTCAGCTATAGATAAGACCAAAATAAATTCCTATCAGTTATTCACACCTAAGCTTCAGATCAGCCATTGTTGCTGACATAATCATCTGCTTAGTGATCCAATGTACACACACCATTCCAGTTTCTACAGACTACATCTTGTTATGGATTCATGTTTTTGTGCAGAAATTCTAAAGCTTTGATAAATTTGCGTTGTTGTATATTCTAAAATGAGTGGAACCTTTCCACAGCCTGAGCAATTGGAGGAACACCTTGTAGGAGAAATAGTTTCCTTCTAGTTGTTTGCTTTGCCACAGGGCTTAGTTTGTGTTGCCCCTGGGAAAGCAGAGCTTCTCTTCCAGTTGAGCTCCTTTTGATATGAAAGAGATTGGTGGGAATTAGAACACTGATAAGAGATCAGGTCTTTTTCAGCTTTGGAAATGCCAGATTATGTTTGCCTATCTATTTGACCCCAGATCCTGTGCCTATAGCTCTTAGGAGAGAGGCTGCCAGCTGTGAGTGCAGGTTCAGCAGTACAATATAGCCTTTGGAGAAGCTTTCTCTTTCATCCCTTGAAATCCCTCAGTTCCCTCCATGTGCCTCATTGGCTTCGTCTCATCCAACTAAAGCTGTTCCAGTATACATGTTTTCCCTTTGGTCTTTGCAGCAACCCCAGCAAAGCTCACTGAAGGCAGGAAGACTAGTAGTCCTGGATACTTGATATACTCTTTAGTTCTGACCTTACCTTTTTAGACTCAACTAACTCAGTTCCATTTGCAGAATAAATATTATGTTGTGAAGCCCTCAAGCAACCTGAATAAATTTCACTGAAATCTGAGTATATCTCTAGAAAACAACGTAGGTGGTTGGGTATTGGAAGCTGTACAGGGTACTCTGCCAGCGTTGGTTGGCTGTTGCTGGATGTAGTGGTATCTTTCACTCTTGCATCACATCATCAAGGAGAGCGTCCCTCTGCCTTTCCACCCAATTTGATGGATGTCTGACCAACCTTGCTACAGAAGTCCATCCACACAAGCAGCACAGTATTGCAGGCTGTTCTGAATCTGCTTGTAACAGACCATTACCCTGTCTAAATACAGCACAGTTTCCAGCATATCTAATAGCAGAGTGCAGCAATTTACTGGTAATCTGATGACATGTTCCAGTTATGGCCTACCTATTTGCTGTCATGCTGATGCACAAACTGCAGTGGGAGTTTGATAAGAATCACTGGCTTTTCTTACACTTTGTTCTCAGCACAGAAGGGAAAGACTGTCTCTCATTTTCTCCGTTTTTCACTTATCCATTTGTTCTTCACAAAGAGGAATTGCAAGTGTTTTTTTTTTCTGCACAGGCTATTGATGAATTGAAACCCCTGGATTAAAGCCACTGCAGCCTTAATAGCTCTTAATAGCTTCATAGCTGCAGTGTGTGAGGGCAGTGCTGTGCAGCCCTTGTCCCACAGATATGGGGAACCTGTTGGTGATATTGGAATAGAAAAACAGAGATCAAGAAAAAAGGTATGCACAACCCATGCTTTCTTTTGCCAAATCTTGCTTTGCCTTGAGTAAAGAATTCAGTGCCTGCAATTCCTGATGGATTCCTATTGTAGGCAGCCTCCTATTGCCCTAGATGCTGTGCACATTTTGGCCTTCTCCTTTTGTGCCTCTCACAGCACAGTTGATATGTCAGGAGAGTCAAGAAACATGTTTCACGGACAAACATTCTTCAGTGAAAATGTGACCAGTTGTTTCTAGTAAAGTGATGTCCATTATTGCTAATACAGGAAATTCAGGTCTTGCTATGAAAGTCAGTGCAAAGCTGAGAAGGATGGCAATATAGCAAGGAAGAAAGGACTTGATGCAAAAACTATGCATACATGTATAGATGGATGGCTGGACTGGGGTGCCCATAGGTAAGGTCTAATTCTGACGAAATGATGTGTGTGATGCTCAGTGATGATGGGTATTTTGTTCTCTTTGCTTTCTTTAGAATCTCGAGCTGTTAAAAAAATGTAGAATTGAGGACAATTTAAATAAAACGGACACCTACACATGTCTGGAGACTGGATAGGATGCACCCAAGGACTGAGGGAGCTGGCTGACGTTGTTGCAAGGCCGTCTCTGAAAGGCTGTGGTGGCTGCAGGAGAGTCCTGATGACTGGGAAGAGGCAGACATCAATCCTGCAGCTGGGCTGGGACAACCCCAGACATCTGTGTGAGATAAACCTCATCTCTCCCCCCAAAATGCTTCTCATTTTCCTATTAACTAATGAGATGGGACCAGTTTTCTTGCTACTGGCAGTGTAACTGTCTGATGAATCTGAAGCCTTTCTTCACCAGGTTTGTTATTCCTCTGAAGACCCGTGCTTCAGCTCAGCTAGCCTTCTAACTAACTGAAATGGAACACTCATGCAGGGAGCCCCACAGCCATGTTTGGCCAGGCTCTGTGGTTGTATTTCCAACTCCCAAGCTGAAGGAAGCAAAGTACCAGTGCTGCCATTCAGCTCACGCCAGAGACCAGAGGCCAAAATTACTTTTCTGCTGCTTTCTTCTAGCTTTCTTTATAACACTTTTTTCCTCCCTAGCTAGTTTCTTCTTTGGGGATGGCTTTAATTTTGTGGCAAAAATGCCTTTTTGTCTTCTACTGATAGAATGAAAAATTGCTTTTAACACTCCCTTCCCCAAGGAACTTACAGTCTGCTGAACAGAGGACATTGCAAAGTGAGAAAGTCAGGATGTTCCCATCTAATTGTGCAGTATTTGCATGACTCCAGTTCACCTTGACAAAGGAGGCACATTGATCTCTGTATAAGAAATTACATCTCCAGAAGTGATGTCCTAGTGCATCTAATTGTCAGCAGGTTTCATACCTTTAGAGACTAACACACGATCCTGCTACTCCGCCAAGCATCTGAGCCCTGTGTCCCTCTGTAAGGGCTGGTTGTGCGTTGGCCATCTGACTGTACAAGTGATGGCTTCCACTCTTAGCTGCTCTTTGCCCACTTCATTTTGCTGATCTCAGGTTAAATGCAGAACACGTTAAATGTCTTAATTTTAAGTAGGTATGAGCAAGAAATAATCTTGTAAATTCCAGAGATTATGTATTCTAATTCTGCTACTACTGCGCCCATTTGGGGCACAGAATGTTCTAGTATGCATTGTGCCTTTAGGCAGAAAAATCACAGAGAAGAGTCTCTAAAAGTTTCTGTACAGAAAAATAGAGAACCGCAACATCAAGAAATGGAGCAACAGGTTGCAGTTGCCCATCAGACACTGAACAAGCAGTCATCACAGAGGGGCAGACTGCTGATGTCAAGAGACAGCTGAGCTCACTGCAGCTTTATTTTCTGAGCCATGAAACTCAGTTATTTGTGTGTAAAAGATTTGTGCAAATGGACTATTTGACCGTAGACATAGCAACCACTACAACATTTTTTAGTCATTTAACGGTAAAAAAAGCAGAAACACAAAAGTATTTGGAATCCAAAGTTTAGGTGGTTACTCATTCACTGGAAGTGTTTCCTTTCATTTGCACTCATTGAAATATTCAGAAGGAAAAAAAGGTGAATCAGTCATCTCATTCAAAACAAACACCTTCTTAAGTAAAGCAGTGAAGTGAATTGATGGTTTGGGGATAAACATATCATACCTACCATGCCATGCTGGGCAACACAGGGAAAAAGACAAGACAAGAGAAACACATCATTCCAGGATGCACAATGGTCACTTACACATTGGGCTGCTTCATTTCCTGCTGCTGTTTTTGGCAATGCATGCAGTGAAGTCATAATCTAAATTGACTTCCAGCCTCCTTTGGAGCCTTTCTTTGCTAAGCATGCCAAGTGAGCACCACTGGGTAAAGTGGCAGGGCAGGCAGCTTCTGGGTTTAGTTTTCTTGCCTCCCTTTCTTCCTTGATACTGGTTCCTCATTTCTACGCATACTGGAGGTCTGCATAGAACGCAGGCAGGAGAAGACATGAGCAGATTTTCAGGATCTTGAGAAATCACCAAAGATGGCATGGAAGGAACCCAGAGACCCTGTGTGTCCCATTTGCACTTGCAGGTTTGAGTCACGTTTGAGAGGGAACTTTACAAAGTGGTTCTGTTTTCCCAAGGAGCATCCTTGCTCCAAGTATTTCTGCCTTCCCTTTGTGTGATGTGTCTTCATATTTAGGACTACACGACATTTAAAAAATGATCCAGAATCCTAAAGGCTAGGAGTAACAGGCTTTGAAAATTACTTAAACTTGCTGCTTAGTGGAATTGCTTCGTTCTGCCCCAATCTGAATGTAGTTTTTGCCCCAAGGGCCAATAATTTTGCCTTAGGGAGAATGTTTTTTCCTAGGGGAAAGTGCTCTGTGCTGACTCTAACCAAATAAGAGATGGACCCCTATGTTATGAAAGTTTTCCAAAATTACAGCAAAAAGTAAGCATTATGCAGCTAAGGTGTGCTTTGTATTCTTTAGCAACAACGGAGTACCGACCCTAAAATTATTTGAAAATCTCAAGGAGTTGCCAATATTTCAGAGAGCTGAGCAGAGTTGTGCAGCTGAGATCAGTAACAAGGCCCAGAGGAGATGTGCTCAGTGCATTTTCCCATCTATTACATTGCTCTGTCCCAGAAGCAGACTCCAGAGAGAGCCTCTGGCTGCCTCTTACGGTCACTGAGTCATTTCACTGCAATAGATGATCTCGCTAGCTGGAAATGCTGGAAAGGCTCTCCCTGCACTGATACAGCTGTGAGTCACGTTAATCCCTGTTTTCACGGGTGAGGATGCACCACACCCAGCCTGCCCACCACACTCTGTTGGCTTGGTCTTCCTTTGTGTCCCGTTACTTTCCTTAGAGCATTGAAGCTATACAGATCTGTGTATTTTTCAGTCCGTGGATGGAAAAAGAAGAGACAAAAGAAAATAAAGCAAAGCCCTTCCAGCCGTATTTCAGATTCCCTGCTCGCGGCAATCATTGGCTTCACCGCTTGTAGGCAATTACCAGAACCAGCTAGCAATGCTCTGGCAGGTCCCTGGCAGAGCAGGAGGATGAGGTGTCCTGGAGCAGGAACAAAGCTGTCTTCTGCACGACGTAAAGCTTGGAGGCAGCAACACTGGCAGCCAGGACACAGAAAGGCTTTCTGGTTTGAGCACAGCTGACACACATGGTGTAATCAGTAACAGAAGAAAAGTCCCAGAAGCCAAGACTCCATCACAAGGCAGAGCTGCGATCCAACCAACCGCATGGAGGAAGCAGCAGCAGCCCAACGCATCTTTGATAACTGCCCTCATTTCCCTTAGATGGAGACAGCAGGCAATTTCCCTTGTGAAACAAATCCTTAAAGCCTTGTCTGCAAGCTTCTGGTGTCACTTCTCTCCTTGCCCTCCAGTCCACAAGACATTCCTCCTCCAACCCTGATTGTTAGTTCATTTCTGTTGCTTGTGTTTCTTTAAAGATCAGCTCCCTGCAGGACAGAGATGCAAGTAAACAACAATTCATTATTAACAGGGTAATTTGTTTGCTGTAATTACAAACTGGGCTATTAACACTTCTAGGCATTATGGCACAGGTGAGCTTTGATCAGTTTCTTGGGAGGCTAAGTGGCTTCTGTTGGGGAAGTTTGCCTTTATTTGTAGGAAGCAAAATAGAGAAGGAAGGAGCTCATAAAGGAATAAACAGAGCAAGTACAGCCTGACTTTCTGCTAAAATGTTAAGATAGCTGAATAGGGATAGGACAAATAGCAAAGGACAGTAAGTGTAAATATCTCTGACAAGAAGTATTAACAACCATGGAACATTCAACCTAAATCTTCCTCAAAATCTCAAAATGAAGGTGGAACTGTTTGTCCAACAAGCTGAGCTTCGTGTATTCAGTTGGTTACTTTATAAAAAGACAGAACAATACTGTATTAATTTAGCAATGACTGTACAATAAATGTGGCAGTTTGAGTGGTGGAGCCAGATATGAAGAAAAGACATGAAGAAATTTCAGAAAAATTTGCAAACAGATGAATGCAAAGCAGGGGAGATGACCATCACACATTCCTGCTTACACCTTTCCTAGCTCCAGAGCAAAGGTAAAAGCTTTGCTGCACCTGGTAGAAAAATTCCAGTGTGGAAACCCCTGAAACTGAGGAAAACTTGCTTTGGCTGATAAAAATCCAGCTAAGTTCCAGATAGTTTGAAAATTGTAATGTAGCCCTCATGGACTGTACTCAGATGAAGCATTCAGGAAAAGAATGTCTAGCTCAGGAGGAGGAATGCCTAGCAGGACAGCTAGGAGGTATTAAGAACAGAGGAAACAGAAGCAGAAACAGTTTGGTGCCAGTATCTGTATCTCATTGCAAACACAAAGCCAGTTGGAAGGACAAGGTTGTGCTATTTATCCTACTATTGCACAGCTGTTTTTAAAAAGTTTGGGTTTCAAACTGTTTGCTTTCAGGTGACATTTACTTCCATCACTTAGATTTCACATATGTGAAGCTCATATGCTACTGACTTGCCTCTGGCTTTCAACTGCAGCAACTCCTGTGCAGACGCACTTGGCTTGGGCAAAGCCCTGAGCACTTCCCTCCACTTGCCTGGAGGAGAGAAACTACTTCAGTTGTTTCTCCATCAACACAGTCTCTTCTCATTCTCTACACTGTCACAATGAGAATAACTTAGGTTGGAGGAGCCCTCTGGAAACCACCCCACTCAAAGAAGGCTAACTAACTCTGACATTGCAGCAGGCTGTCCAGGGCCTGGCTGGCTGAGCCTTGAAATCTCCAAGGATGGAGATGAAATTTCCAAGGATGGCCACTCTGGGTATTCTGTGACACTCCTCAACCACTCACTGTGATGAATTTATCTCAATTTCCCTTGCTGAACCTGCACCTTTGTCCTTTCCTTTCCTCCCCCTCTGTGTTCTTACTGTGTCACTCCAAGCTCTTCCTCTTGAGGACAGCAGCTAGGCATCCCTCGATGCACCTCCCTGGCAACCTTGGTGCTCCTCATGGTGGGCCAAGGACCTGGAATCACAGACACTTTGCCAATAGGCACTCTCACAGTGTCAGGACATTGAAAGACTTCAACAATGTTAAGCACAGACAAACCATGACAGAATATCCTGAGTTGCCCAAAGGTTGAGGTGAGTCAGTGGGAATGGCTGCCCCCAGCTCTTGTTAGGGATCTTGTTACTCAGCTTCTCTCCATCAGAATCTAAACATGGGATGCTGCCTTCAGTTCTTCCATTCTTACACTGCTAAAGTAGGATTTGATCTGGGATCTTCAGTTTCAAAGGACAGAAGAGTCAAGACCTCTAAGTTAGCGTCTTGCAGATCTCTTCATTTCCTCCCTGGATTACATTATTTTTAGAATGTGTTCGGTCTCCTTATGACCTGGTCTCTCTGTGTTGTACCATGAATGATTAACGTGTAACCTTTCCCTCGGGGGAAGCTGGCTTCTCAACAGCCAGCAAAGTTATTACAGTTCTGCAGCTCAAGCACACTTCTCATCGCACTCGTAAGATGTATTTTCCGTCAGTATTTTAATGGGATGCTGCTGCACTGAAGTGATGTGATCTTTCATCAGCCAGCAGGACAAGGCTTGTTTTACGGGTGTTTGCTGCAATAGAGCAGACACCAGGCAGGCTCCTCGACACCTAAGACCATGACTTCTTCTGATTTATCTTTTAGTACTGGGAGTAGGAGAGTATTTTTGCTTTGTGTTTCTCCATAAATCATGTTGACAGAAATGGAAATGTGTGAAAAAAGGTGATTTTTTTTTTTTCCCCCAGCAAAATAACTTGTGAATTGCTGCTGAAATAAATGGCAAAAAAGTGTTGTCTTAGGATCTCAGTGGTAATAGACACAGTATTCTCCCATTGAATGTTCCTGAGTGAGTGAGTGCAACTGAAGGGACAACATTTTGATGAAAAAGAGTCAGAGAGGCGGGGGAAGGAAAACCCAGGAAGCTTGAGCTAGGCCAAGGGGATGTAGCAGAAACTCAGAATTGGGATGTTAGGTTTTAGACAAAAAGTAAGCAAGCCAAAAACCCCTGATTTTTCCTTTCTATTTTCAAGGATTGCTTATTTGAGACCCACTATCTTCACTTCTGAATGGCAGATTGTATAGAAGGAAGCCAAAGGTAGCTGGATCTGGGCAAAAGGATAAGTTGAGACTGAATCCAGTCAAAAAGGGCAAGTCTGAGCCCCAGTTGTGGAAAGCAGCAGTTCCTGCTGTTCTTCACTTGAAAGCAAGAATCCACTGGTTGGCATGGAAAAATCTCCACAAACTTGGAGGTGAAACTTACAAAGATCATTAGAAAAGAGAAGCAGTGTGGCATAGGGCCAGACCTGGTGCCAGGAGAAAGCAGCTCCTGCAGGCTCCAGTGATCCCAATTGCTCTGTCTGAAAAGCTTCCCAGGTCCATGTGGCTGTCAAGAGACATGACACTCATTTCAGAGGGAGCACTGGGTTGTGATTCATGCCCCTCTGTCTTTTCACAGAATTGCAGAATCATTACAGTTGGAAAAGACCTCTATGATCATCCAGTACAGGCATCAACCCATCCCCACTATGCCCACTAATCATGTCCCATGTTGAGAGACCAGGGTCAGGAGTTCCTAGGAAATGTTGGCATGGAACGGGGAAATAAGCACTGCACTCTGCTGCTTCTGGGCTGCTCACTCATCGTTGTCTGGTATAGAGCACAATCAATACCAAATGCTATTAAGTAATTACATCCATTTGTATGTGCTCAGCTGCTCACGTTGTATTACAATAATAATCATTGCAGAATAACCTTTAGACATGTCTGATTTGAGATTTAAGCTGAATTTAATGATCTTTCTCTCCCCTTCCCTTCCCTTCCCTTCCCTTCCCTTCCCTTCCCTTCTCTCTCCCCCACCTAAACATACTCATTTACTTCTACCTGTAAAATGCTCTGAGTAGTCCTGAATACCAGAACACACAGATCTGTACTCCAATCATTTTTATCCAACCAGCTCCTATTTTCCTCCTGAATCGCTGCTCCCAGGCTGATTTGTGTAACTGGGGCCAGATGCAGCACCAAATCCATAATACAGGATACACTTCCTTTTAATCTCATCTTCCTTTATTTCCCCTCTTCTCACACCAACTCCTGATTGTAAAGGCTTTGCAGCAGTGAGACAAAGGACATTATTTCACTCTCATCTCCACTTTGCAAAACTTTAACTGCAACACTTTCCGTATCTGTAGCTATGCTGTTATTCTGCTAGGAGCTGCTGTGGGTGTTTCAAATAGAGAGCAGAGATCTTTCCACCTAAAAATTTTCCTCCTGCTCAGATCTCTTTTTTTGTAGAGGACCCATAGGAGGCTCAGCCTGTCCCCCCACCCTTCCGTCGCCTCTCTTGTGCCGCCAGGAGAGGGCATCCTGCAATAGCAAGATGTGCACCCCTGCTGTGACGCACACCTTCCGTTGGGGCTCACATGAATATGCTGAAGCAGGCAGTAGGAAAAAGACTTCCTTATAGAAGTGTGGTAAAGGGTTGGGAATTTGGGAGGCTGTGATAGGTTTTGGGGGTTCTGCTTGTTTGGTTGGTTTGGGGCTCATAGGATGGCACAAATTGGAAGAGACCCAGGAGGTGCTCTAGGCCAGGTTGGGTGGGCCCTGGGCATCCTGATCTGGTGGGAGGCAGCTCTGCCCATGGCAGAGGGTTGAAATTGGTAGTCTTTAAGGTCTTCTCCAACCCAAGCAACACTGTGATTCTATAACAATGGGCATAGCCAGCACATTTCCCCAACATTTCCAACTCAGGGTGAGATGTTAGGAGGACTCCTTAGCTCTTTATTTAAGCTAGGGGGATGTTTTTCACAACGACTTTCAAAAATCTTAAAAAAATAAAAATAAAAAGGAAACAAAGCTGATAACAGCCAATAATAGTTAGGCCATCTGTATGCACAGGAGGTATTTCCTAGTCTTTTCTGCAAACTCATTGCTATTCCAGTGAGCAGAAGTTCATTTGCATCAGAGAGGCTGCAGCAGCTCAGCACACCCCGAGAAGCTCCCCAAGTACTGTGGGAATCAAAACAAACTGGGAAATGAACAGAAGAACTTTCAAAGAGGGAATCCTTTCCAAAGGCACAGAAGCATATTAGGAACTTGGTCCTAGAAAGGCCCTGATGCATCGAGGTCCTATTGACTTGAATGGAAGTCATATATTTAAATAACTACGCAGGCTATGGATTCCCTTTGTTTTTCCCCCAGAAGTCCTATTTTTGTGGTGTGATTTGAGATGCTGCTTTCCTAAGCAGCGGGTAAAATGGTATTCGTAGCATTTAGCAAACATTGGCTTCTAGTGACAGGTAGAGCAGCTCTTGAAGACAGGTTTCCTGCTTGCTCAATGGGACGTGACACCATGTGGCCAGGCAGCCACACAAATGCTGCAGTACTTCAGTATGCACGGAACGTATGTCTCTTGCTTTCTCTTTAAATACTTCAATCAGGTAATTTGTCATCACATAGTGTTGATCATCACTCTGTGCTGGCTAATCCTACAGGGGATGCTGTGAATACAGCAGAAACAATGAAATCGTGCCACAGTATTTATGCATTCCCCTCCACACCAACTCAGGAAAAGCAAACGCAAAGACAGAGCCAACTCATAGGGGACTGCATTTTTATGTGAACAGATTCATTTCCCACCAAGATCTACCTGTTCCCAAACAAAATGCAGTGCGAATGATCCTCCTCTCCTGCTCTTGCACTGCTGCCCAATCCCTTTCTAAAACAACAGGGCTCCTTCTGCCTCTTAGTGTGAGGTAATTCTTCCCACCAGGAAAGTTCGGACCTTTCTGCTGACGGTTGGCTTCTACCACACGTGGTGCCACTGTGGCACCTTTCCTCAGCAGGCAGGAGGTTCATCTATCACCTTCAAAATCTTTCCAAAAACTACAGGGGAGGTTCCTGGAAAAGGTGATGCCTTGCCATGGGCTGTACTTGGAAGAAACAAGGTGAAAGAATGTGGCTGCTTCACTCCAGGGAGTGTTTCCCCAGGCAGTGAGAGCTCTGGCTGCATCACGGCTATTGGTCCCTTTTAGAATTCCACTCTCTCACTCCTCCTCCTCCTCTACAGGGCATGGAGAGAAGACAAGGTGATAAGTTTGAGGGTTGAGATAAGGATAGAATGGTGAGAAACAAAGACAATACCCACACCACCTTCTTGCCATCCTTCTTCTGTCCAGAAACAGCTTCACTGTTACGCTCCAGCCCAAGCAGTGCAGCACTGATGGTGAACGAGGCTGTGGTCAGCCCTGACAGCTCCTCTCTGCTGCTCCTTCCTCCTTTCTGCCCTGCTCCAGTGTGGATCCCTCCCTCCCCTTGCCAGGCTGCTCCATTCCTCTGACCACCCCATCCGTACAGCTTCTTTTCAGCTCAGTTTTCTTGAAGATGAGTGACAGCAGTCGGGAGAAATGTGTCCCTTGGAAGGAAACCTCACCAAAGCAACAGTTTCCTGTCACAGCACGTTCCTGTTTCTACTAAATACAGACTGATTAGCAAATGAGGGGTTTTTTTTTTTCCCCTTCTGAGTTATGAGCAGATGGTTACAAAATATCTTTCTCTCCTCTTCAGTTATTTCCAACTAAAACTGGAATTCTGGTGCTGGTCCCTGAGGGAATGACTTCACACACTAATCCTGCCTCTCACTGCAGCCACCAGGACTGGGACATCTGGTTGTTGCTGTAGGAAATACAATCTCCCCCTAGCTCGGTAATGATGCAGTTTCCTAGCATTGTCATCTGCCAATATTGCTACTTTTTATAGTCATTACTGAAAGCACTATTAATGGGCTGCCTTCAGGCTGAAAGCATCAGGACACAGCACCTCCCCACCAGTTTGACCCTTGCCTGACTGTAGATCCTAATGCAGGGTCACCACACTCTTCGGTTTAGATAACTAGTTATGAGATTAAATTCTTTACCTATTGCAGATGGATAAAATATGAATTTCCTTTTTGACAGTATTTTTATTATGCAATAACAGCAAGACGTGCGAGTTGCTTTCAGAAAACCTATTCAATTTCTCCCCTTTTGTGTTTAATTCCTTTCTCTCAACCACTCCTTCTACATATTCTGAAGCCTTGCACCATACGGAGGTCAGACTCTCAGGCCGACCAGTGACCTGGTGCCACTGTTTACATTCTTCCTATAGAAAATACAGCATCTACATTGTATATCCTTGAAACACAAACCATGTCATTTTTTTTCTCTCCTCAGCCCAGCTTGACTCAGCACTGCGAACTCTTCTAAAATTTAAATTGGATATCTGTAACTATTTTTTCCCCATTTTGTGATGATTTTAACACCTTTGACTTAAAATTTAATGCTTCTTCTATTGCCAAGGCTTTTGAGACCCTGGGCACTCAGCTTCTCCTGTTCATCCACATTTGTTCTACTGAAATCAAGAAATATTCAGACTTTGTTTTGTCCTCCACCTAAATGGTTTGAAAATTTGAAATTGGATTCAAGTTCATTTCTTTTAAAGCCAGTTCTTGCAAAATCTTGATAATTGCAACTAAACACCTTTGCTGGTCCAGCAGTTCTTGGCAAGAGGGTGATGACAGTGTGAAGTTAATCTCACGTATCAACACAATTCTCAGCAGCACTTCTCTAGCAAGAGAGATCTTCCTCCATAATTAAATCACCTCCTGCACTGTTTTCTAGCAGGCTCCCAGCAGAGCCCACACTGTCAAAGCAATTTCACCTATGATTTATTCACATTTTCCTTCAGCATCCAGCTTACTTCTACGCTTGTTTTTTTAAATAATGCATACCCTTTTAACAATTAATTTCAGACACACACAACACACATTTTTATCAACTTGTCCCTCAACACAGCAATCAAACATCAAAGGTAGAGGCAACCCCAAGAAAACTCCACCAGGTGTAGGGCTTTAGGGGGTCTCATTGCTCTAATTCTGGTTGTAAAAGGCCTATCAGAAGCTCCAGCATTTGTTTAATACCTGATCTGCGTCAGGTGAAATAAACAACGCAGAAGACTTCCTAAACTGTCAGTGTTGTTCTCTGCTTTTTCATTACCCTCCGCAAACCTCCCAGACCGGTAGCTATGTGCCACCAGTTCGAAGTGCCTCCTGCCACAGCAACAGAGCTCTGTGGGTACTCACATCAGGACTGCTCTAAGAACAGCTGTGCTGTGCTGCCATGGCTTCGTGGCCCCTTTGTGTCAAACAGAAGCATTTGCCCTCCTCCCTCTCCACCACAAAATCCTGCAGGGTTCCAACAAAAGAGGTGACGTGGTCAGCTCACTAACTGTAACTACATGAGATCTTAATGGTACACTTTGCAGCTTGGTCATTTGCTCTTTGCAAACAGTCACTGAAGTGATGTGTTTTTTTTTTCTCCTTGGCCTGTTTCATATGAAACCCCTCCAGGCCCGTGGCAGCAGCCGGTCTTTTTTGACCCCTCCAGCCTTTACAACACCAAAGGTCTGTTCGGAGGACCCTGAGGATCCCAAGCCCCAGGCAGTTATATCTATGAACAGAACAGCAGGCAACCCAAAGGTTGCTATTTGCCCCAGGCTGGGCAGTGCATTGGAAGCAGAACAAGGTGCAGAGGTCCAGACTCAGCCCATCAGGTTGGCTGCTGGTTATGGTGAAGTGAGATCTGAACCCCTACAGCTCTCATCCACATGGCAGCTGCTGCTGAGACTGTAGAAGAGCGCCTAGGAGCCAGCCTTCTGACCTGCAGGTATGAAGGTTACTGGTGCTGTACATCCTTTTGGCCATGGTAGGCTTGGAGTACAGCTCTCTGGGCAAGGCTGGGTTGATGCTACAGCCTTCAAGGAACAACCTGCAGATTAGGCTCAGCATCCAAGGTACTGTGTTGTCCCTGGTAAGCCTTCTGAGCCCTGTTCAGAACACTTGTTTTCCAGCTGACTCTGCACATGCAGGAGAAAGAAACTGCCTTAGCAGTTACCTGGAGCTCCCTGCCAGAAGTAACCAGAATGACACAAAACCTCTGAGCCTTTCACATGAAATGCAAAATCCATTTCCTTGCTCTAGGTTTCTTGTATTGAGAGCCTGCAAACCTGAAGACAGCTGTATTTTTAAGTATTTCTGTTTTCAGTAAGTCCATCATCAAGCTGTCTGAGCTTGCTGCTCAAACCACCCAGGGCTCAGAAATGACCACTCAAAGGGCAATAGAAGCTATAGAGAAGTTGCAAAAGTGCCCACATTCTGGAGAAAGGTATCATTCCCATTCTATAGACTGTGTACATGAGGCAGAAAGCCCATGCTAAGTTTCGCTCCCAAGACTCAGCCTCGGAGCCACTTGGGGTGTTCTGCTTTCACTAATTCCACTGGGAGGTTTAATCCACTGCACAGGTAATTTCTGCAGCCAGGCAATGGATCAGTATTCAGCCAAAGCTTTTTGCATGGAATGTGATACCAAATCTCTGGCATGCTAAATTTCTCCAAATATCTGCAGCTGCCCTTTGGTCAAGACAACTTCTTCTTGGCATTACACAGGAATCAGCAATATAGTAAATCTGTACAAACCCACTATAAAATTCAGGCAGAAATCATCAAAAGTGTTTTAATGATTAAACCATGTCAAACATTAACAACGTAGGTATACTCAGATGAGCCAAGAGTTTATTTCTAGCACATTTAGACAGCCTATTTTGAACAGTATAGCTGCTGTACTGAGCTATGTAAAGACTCTGCAAACCAGTACCTAGAAATGAAGACACACACACGAGCTTCGATAATGTAAACATGACAGACACTGTCTCCTTCAAAACAAGGAATGAAAACCCACAAGGGTAGCAGGAAAACTTATTAATTCCCTAAGAGATGTGCAAAAAATTTTAAAAAGGTTTAATTTAAAAAAAGAAAAATTAAACAAGTTAAAACTGGCATTCATATAAATATCAAAAATAGCTAAACTTGAGCAATAACCAACTGAACATCTTGCACAATTCCATTTCTCAGAGCTTAATGAATGAGATATTCATAAGCCAGGCTCCACCATGGCAGATACCAGAGTAACATCCCAGCAACAGACCTCAGCTTTGCAGCTGGCTCCTCATCTGTGCAAGGCAACATTTTACAGGAGCAACCTTAGAAGCTCTCTAAACAAATCCTCAGATAACAAGCCAAGACATTACTGGTGACAAACACAACTCACACTACAGGAACAGACACCTCCAGCACATTTCAGTAACACTTAAAAAACATTGTGTTTGACTTAGACCACTTAATTTTGCTTGTTTGGGGAAAGATGTTTGTTAGGCACATTTTAAAAATGAACATATGCTACATGAAGACCAACACAGTTACCAACTTAAACACAGACGGTTCCATCAGAAAAGCATCCTTCCGTCTTCGCTTTGAAATACACCTCTGGATATGTTACAGATTTAAACAGTAGCTCTTAAAGTGTGGATATGGCTATGGTAACAACACTTGAAATTCTGCCAGTTTCCATATTAAAAACCACTCTTCATTTAGCATTGAAGAATTCCCAGAAATAACAAAGAGAAAATAAAAGATGGGTCCACCCTGTATATACCCTAAACCTCAGAGACAAATATGTAAGTCTTACCGGACTGAGTAAGCGCCAATTAATTATACAGTAGTGACATACTTCAAATAAAAAAATAAGATCTATTAAAAAGGTAAAATAACTTTTCCATCTGGTTTGTGACTGCTTAGTCAGTTAAAGCCAAATATACAAAACTAAATGCACCATTTCTAATTTCACTGTATCACGTAAGAGATACCTAACACTGTGTATCACATACAGACCAGTAAAATGATCATGGATTCTTCTACACGACTTTTTAATAAAAAGTCAGTCAACTGAAAAGTTGAAACATACCCTAATTTTTAAACCAGTCGTAAGCTTTGGGCCCTGCTTTTTAATTTAAGGCATGTGTGTTTAACTACTGAAACCAGCATCATACAAATTACCTCTACAATCACATGCATGATCTACAGTAAAAAATATGGAGTTTAGATTACAGTGTTTTCAAATTGTGAATCATAATTCAGCACCTATCGTATTGACTAGTAAGGCAACAGCAGTGTCATATACTACAATAACACTCCCTTCCACAGTCTATAGCGGGGTCAGTGACAGCCCAGAATTATTTTTAAACTTCAACCTACTTTTATGTTCTGTATACAGTTTCTAGGGTGTTTGCACTGGTTAAGTCCTACATAAGTCACACTATTCTAGGCAGGAATAGTTACAGTAGCCATTAGAGTATTAGTGCACAACTCTTATTGTGCTTTTACAATCAGATGATTTTGTTGTTGGGGTTATCAAAATGGTTTTTCAGTTTGGTCTTCAATCCTTCCTTTGTTTTCTTTGTTTCACATTGTTCTCAAGGGAAGAAAAGCTGTTTGTGTACCCGTTCACAGTGGCTGTAGAGCCATTCTGATACTCTTTCCTCCTCGAGGATGCCTTCTTGTTGTAAGTCTAGAATATACAGAAAGACACATGGTTTTACTTAAACAGATTTCAGACAATTTTCTCACAGCAATTCAAGAAGCTAGAAGTAAATCTGCATCCATCAAGGCCTTGTGCTGGCAGCAGAGTCTAACAAGCTAACATTTTTTGTGTATGAGGCTACGTTGTGTGTTTCATTCATCACAAGAAGAGAATTAGCTCACTGGCAAAGAACAGGGATTGCTGCACGATGGTAGCACTGGCAGTAATATGTTAACAGTAAATTAGAAGCAGGGAAGCAATTTTATGAGCAGACTATAGCACAAGAATATACTCAAAATGACAAGGGAGGAGGGAGGTTTGATGCACTGCAGGTGACTATCTCCAGCAGTGACAGAACAAGAAGTGGGTAAACAGGAACAGTGAGGGTAGTTTCAGAGACAGAAATATGAAACAAATTTGCTGCAGCAGACTTGCAAAGCAAGAAAGGAGTGAAAACCAACAGCTTTCAGGAGACTCAGCACAAAAATTAGTGACAGTGAAAAAATACGCGTGACTTAATCTTTGTCAAAGGGGTTCAATTGCCTGATGAGAACACATTTCCAAACTGTGCACGTGAAGGAAAGTTAAAATATGAGTAACCCTGATGAGGGAAGTAGTATAATATTTGGGGTATATGATCATCTTTAATTTGCATGTTCATATGCAGGAAGTGATCAGGAGCACAGGACTGATTTTAAGAAACACCAAAAGATCAGAAAGGTGACGCCTGCTATGTTCTCTCCTGCCTCAGTCACTCTCACCAGACCTGAAAGGTTCAGGTGAAAAGAGTGTTAAAAAGAGACATTTAAACTAGGTAACACTGTTTGAGGTCAGTGCATGGGACTGCATGGGGTTGACTTCCTGAAGACAGGTACATCTTTGCCCAGAGCCTGAGTGTGACCTACTCTGAACAATATAGATTGAGTCTAGATCTGTTCAGACATGAAATAAATGCCACAGAAACTCAATTCAAAACGCTAATTTTCCACGTGGAAATGCTTATAGAGGTGAACCCAAACCAGATTTTTGTGTGCTGATAGTTTCAGATGTTTCTCAGGCAATAAACTAAGCATTTACCCTTGTAAGAACAGTAGGAAACAATTTGCTTGTGCACTTCAGAGGTTGCTGTTTTATTTCAAAATGAAAAACTGTTTCCTAAATTAAGCTCCTCCTCTCCCTTATCTGTAGTTAAAATTGCATTAGTAAAATGTGTTTCTGTGATACTCTGCTTATAGAGATTTCTAACAGTTTTGAATTTTGTAGACAGCACACCTGAAGCTCTCAAAGTTGTGGGTAGACCAGTAAGTATAATGCATTAAAAATGCATGCATGTTGCTGGAAGAAAAAGGCTATTTCAAGCAGATCTTTCTGTAAAACAGCTTTCCAATGGAACAAAGCCAGCAGAATGGTATAAAGAATCTATGAATATTATGACTTTTACCTGAATGTAGAAATTTGTGAAGAGGATAATCAAAGAAATCATATAAAAAATCTGGAAATACAGCCACCCCTGAGGAAACGCACATGGCCAAACAACACCACAGCTGGTCTGGAAGATTGTCAGGACAAACTGAATCTGGGGAAAGAAAAAACAAAACAGAACAAAACAAAACAAAAACCAGAGCACGTCAGTGCAAGAAGGGAAAAAGCCATTATTGACCAAAACCTAATTAGGTGTCTCCAAAACGACCTAAGGTTGATGCATTCTTCTTCTCTATTTTACTAAAACAGAGCAAACATGATTTAGCAAGACTTTCAGGTTGTGATATTCTGTTGCTTAAGTGATTTTATTTAATATTGTTCCATTTTAGAGCATTACTGTAACCTACATAGAATCAGTTTATAAGTGTCTTAGGGAACAAAGACCACCACCTCCCGAGGGAGAGCTCACCAGGGTTTGGCTCTGCCAGCCTAACACAGTAGCTCTGCTAAAAATCCAGCGTCACCTCTTCCACAGGCTGAGACTACCCTATATATGGCTCCAGTGAAAGAATTTTAAGTCAAAAACTGCACATATGAAGCAGAGAAGCTGGGGGAACGGGGGCATGGAAGAGATCAGAGGTTCATTACACCTGTTTACAACAACCTTTGGTTTTCTCTTTTGGAAAAAAATCAACAGTTCGGGCTTATGTGCTGCAAAGGCCTTCAGGCAAAAAATCCATCCTTACATGAAGGCTACCAGATTAGGGAATGTTTATTTGAAAAGAGATGCAATTGCCATGCAGAGCAGGCAGGGAAATGGAAGCACTGTGACAATAGCCAGGGGAGCAGCTACACCACAGAGGCGGTTGCAATCTGCAGCGCTCCGACAGCACAGATGAAGAACAGGGCCCAAATCTGGAAGGGAAACAAAACAAAACAAAACAACCTGCTAAACCACACAGAACTTTGCTGTGCTTCGCCTTCCTTCTGGAAGAAACAGTGCTAAGAAAAAGGATTTTGAGAGTTGAACTCTGAATTGCTGACAATCACCAGCAAATCCTACTAAACCTAATCAGAGTTCTGAGAGTGGGGAGAGAAGTGGGAAGAAAAAGAATCATAGCAGTAAATATTAACAATAATTTTAAAAACCTCTAGGCTTTGTCTTTCCTATCTATAAAACGAGGAGAACAAAATGCCTGTGCACACTTTCTTGTGCAGCTCTGGCACATTATACACATCAGAGTCACTGCAGCATGTGCCTCACTGCTTAATTTCAGTGCTCTTTTCACCCCCAGTCCACAGCATTCAGGCATCATCTCTGTACACCCAGGAAACAATACAAATGGATGCAACAAACACAACGCAGAATTACAAGTGAAAAAAAATCTGCCCATTTAAAGTGCAGAAGGAGAACAGAAATATTGAACAGTTTTTAATAAACCATTTGCAACTGCATGCAAAAAGGGGGACAGAAAATCCATTGTCCTGCAGGACTAAAATGAAGGGCCTTGTTAGTTGCAGACTGTGTAGCACTCTGCTTCTGCTCTGCCCTCTCAGCATCAGCCTGAGCAACAAGCACCCAGACAGGCACACTGCCTACACGGCTCCAAAGACCCCAAAAAAGACCCCAAAAACCCAGCACTGGGATTCCCCAATACCTCTTGCCACACAGCTTGGAGAGATACAAAAAGATCCTACTGAACTGCTCAGCACTGATTTATGCACACCATCAGTTCCTACCTCCCTTTTGCCCTGAAAGCAGTACAGAGAGGCAGAAGCTGGATTTCGAAAGTGATCTGTGTGCAGGAAGCTGTAAAAGCTTTTAGATTTCACTTCCCCTTCTATCCATACCAAAATTTTCTGTTGGTAAAGGCCAAAAGATGCCACTGAGAACACAAGAACCTGCTGAAGCACTACAAGAGCTCATCACTCACCAGCTGCCCCTGAGTGATGTACTTCTTCCACCACAGATAAGGACGCATCGCTGGAACAGCCGACAATCCATAGTAGGAGTACATGAGGACATGGATAAAGCTGTTCAGTGTGGCACCGAAATAAGCTGAAACAGCAAAGGAGAAAGAAAGTACCCTGAATTACCAGGAAAATGCTGTTACATGGAACCAAAAGCTCAAAATGGCTACTATTTAAAATATGATTTCTCTTAGAACAAAAGCAAAAAACTCCCCTCTCCTGAAACTCAACTGAGAATGTTGACTCAACCGAGTGTTTGAGATGCTTTGCCACTGTGTGCTGTGTATCAGCCTTCTGATTTTGTTTGCTCTATTTATTATTTTTCTACACTCCATCTTGTCAATAGGAAGCTGACAAAAATGAGTCATGTAAACATGTCCAACAATCCACAGCTTCTCCAATCTAATTTTAGGCCAATTTCACTTTCTGGGAGGGAGCCTATTTGGTCATTTATAAGCAAAAGCAACAAGCAGCTTCCGAATGTGAAAGCTAACCATTCCATTTGTCCTTGTTTGCGGCATCTTTAGTCATCAAATAAATTTCAGTTTTAGCTTAGCACCAAACCGTGTGGTACTGGATGACCACGCACGACACAGAGATTGGTAAGGAAGAAGAAAAACACATCACCAGAAATAGCACAAAAGTATTTTCAAGACCACAAAAACTCAAGATAGACTCTAAGTACTTGCACTTTTGACTGTTCTATAAACAGAGATTGACTTCTTTATAGGAAAATGTGGTTCTGGATGCACGCTTCCCATAAGTTCAACATTACTCACTGTTGTGCTGACAACACAAAACAAATACGAGTTTCTATGTTGTTTGGCTAGGAAAGCAGACTCCTGAGCAATCCAGCTACTTGGTCTGCCTTGCTGCTAGTTCACACCCACTGGATTTCAAAAGGTTTCTCTTGGATTAACGTGCATATCTGAACCACAACTGAACCACGCTAATACAGTCAGTGAAGTAGATGACAAGAAAAACAAAGGACATTAAAGAATCTGCCAAGGTTGCCAGAGGTTAGAAGGATTTAGACAAGAGGGACACGGAAACCTTTCACTTAAGACACATTCAGTCAAGTTCATTAGTGCTCAGGGGACAACAACATTTTAATTGAAATCATTTGTTGTGGTTATGAGTATAAAATGAGATTAATGTGTGAAAGTTACATCTCAGGTGAACTTTACAGATTTAAGGACAAGTGTCACTATTGGACATCTTGCAGTCAAAACACATTTCTGGTTCTTCCTTGGAAAAAAACACTGTTTCATTTGAGGGTCTCCAAAAAAAGAGAAAGCAAGGCTGATAGGTGCCAGACTTGGACTGCTGCAGAAAACAAATGTCAAACTGTCAAGTAAAATCTTCAAGCTATATAGTCATGTATTTTCCAGACACCCCGCAGGCATCTTAATATCTCCAGCAACGGCTGCAATTCAGCAAAATAGCTCAGCATCAGAAACAACACATCCTGCACTTGAAGATACCAGAAATGTTTGATTTGACCAAATGAAAATCAAAACAAGGCCTCTGATGCCAGCATATCCCATCATAACCCAGTACTTACAGTGACCACAAGGCACCCAGTTCATAACAAACCACCAAATATTCAGCATCGTTGCATGGTGATAGACATGCAGGACAGTGATCTGATGATTATTTTTCCGCAGAATGAAAAAGAAGGTATCCATGAACTCAATGAGTTTGGAGAAATAATACCACCAGAGGACATTTATGATCTAGAAAGGAGGAAACAAGTTTTAAAAGTACTGCACATTGTGACCACAGTATTTAGTAAACTAGGGCAAAAAATGCTGTAGTGCTGCCTGTAAAGGCAAGATCTGAGAAGAAATCATCACCACACCTTCCCACAGACAGAGAACGGACACACAGTGGCCAGATACAGACTGAAGACCAATTCTGTTTTTTGAGCTGGGAACACATGAAAGTGTACATACAATTATTCACAGAAATTGTAAATATCAATGAATATACTGTTGATTAATTCTTATGTCTGACCATGCATCACCCATCCATACTGTGGAAGGAGAAAAAAACACAGTTTGAACAAAAACTGCATGATCAATACCATTCTGCTTTCTACTTACATTCAAGGAGACAATTGAAAACGTAATTAGCCTGAAGTCTTGATTACATTACCTTCATGTCAGCTTCACCTCCACTGTGTGTGTCCTGACAGTAGAAATTGTATCCTCCCTCCCATACTCCTGTCACCAACTGGGGAGAGCAAAGAACAAAGTGTCAGTCGGTGCCAACACCGTGCCTCACAGTGAACCGAAACCCTGACAGAAGCTTTGGGAGACACCTGGTGACAAGGCATCTGTGGACACTTCAATGTGCTGGGTTTCAGCTCCAGGCACTAGTTGAATCATAAAGAAGGGTGAGTTAATAGAAATTATTCAATTGCAGCGTAACAGAATAAAAGTACGAGATAGTGCTCCAGCTTATCACAGAATCACAGAATTGTAGGGGTTGGAAGGGACCTCCAGAGATCATCGAGTCCAACCCCCCTGCCAAAGCAGGTTCCCTACAGCAGGTCGCACAGGTAGGCATCCAGGCAGGTCTTGAACATCTCCAGAGAAGGAGACTCCACCACCTCCCTGGGCAGCCTGTTCCAGTGCTCCGTCACCTCACGGTAAAGAAGTTCTTGCTCACATTTGTGCAGAACTTCCTATGCTGCAGTTTCCAGCCGTTCCCCCTTGTCCTGTCTCCACTCACCACTGAAAACAGTCTGGCCTCGCCATTGTGCCCCCACACCTTAGATATTTATAGACCTGGATCAGGTCCCCTCTCAGTCTTCTTTTCTCAAGGCTGAACAGACCCAGTTCACTCAGCCTTTCCTCATAGGAGAGATGCTCCAGGCCCTTCACCATCTTCGTGGCCCTCCGCTGGACTCTTTCCAAGAGATCCTTGTCTTTTTTGTACTGGGGAGCCCAGAACTGGACACAGTACTCCAGATGAGGCCTTACCAGGGCAGAGTAGAGGGGGAGGATCACCTCCCTCAACCTGCTGGCCACGCTCTTTTTAATGCACCCCAGGATGCCATTGGCCTTTTTGGCCACAAGGGCACACTGCTGGCTCATGGCCAACCTGTCGTCCACCAGGACACCCAGGTCCCTCTCTGCAGAGCTCCCCTCCAGCAGCTCATCCCCCAACCTGTACTGGTGCATGCAATTATTCCTCCCCAAATGCAAGACTTTACACTTGCTTTTGTTAAACCTCATCCGGTTTTTTTCTGCCCAGCTCTCCAGCCTGTCCAGGTCTTGCTGAATGGCAGCACAGCTTTCAGGCGTGTCAGCCAATCCTCCCAACTTCGTATCATCAGCAAACTTGCTGAGGGTGGCCACTATCCCCTCATCAAGGTCATTGATGAAGATGTTGAACAAGACCGGACCCAGCACAGACCCCTGAGGAACACCGCTGGTTACAGGCCTCCAACTGGCCTCTATCCCACACAGCATGTGTTTGTTCCTAGACAGATTCTCCCTTCAGCTGATGATCTCATTGCTGGAGAAAGGGAACAACCAAAGATTACAAATTATAATTGGTAATACCAAAGATTACAAAATACAATTGCAAACATGAGGATCTGACTACAATTTTTTCAGCCGTATAACAGAACAAACCTTTCAGCTTTGCTATCCTTAACAGTTAACAACTAATGCTTCACCATATGTTGATTCTTTAAATCTTTTTAAATAAATCCCTAATTCCAAGCACATTACATTCTTCACCATCCAAGTGATTTCCTCTTCAGTCTCTGTCATTGCCTGCCTGACTTCCTGATATATCAAATAATACCTCAAATATGACAAAATTACTTTGCAGAGTAATTAAGGAGTAATGACCAGCTAGCTACCAGTCATGAGAGGGTGACGAGGAGTCCTTTCCCTGGGGCTGGCTGAAACCAAGGTGGAATCCAGATCCGCTGCCAGCGCCTGTGTCCCATGCTTTTCCCACAGCTGCGGATCACGCCGCTGTCCCTGAGCTCTGTGTATGAGGGGTGATGGGGAGCAGGCAGACTGCAAAGGGAGAGGCTGAAGCAGGCTCTGAAGGGCGAGATGGAGGAGCTCCTGGAAGGGGAGATTTTGAACGTGGGACCTGAGAGGGCAGTAGGTGTGAGGACGGGATGAGAACAAGTGTCTTGGCTTATAATGTGGCCAGGAAGCAGCTTGCTATTTAAGCTATTTATTTTTAAAACCAAGGGAGAACTCTGGTGGTTCTGGCTTCTGACTTTTAAGAGGTTGCCATCAGTGCTTCTATTAAAGTAATAATCATGACAGAAGAGCCTGCTTGATGTTTAGAAAGACATTTTTTCCTCTTGGAAATAGTATTAGAAGAGGAATAGGGAATTTAAACTACTTCCAATTGTAAAAAGAACGGGAAGGCAACCTAAAAAATCCTTCCAAAAGCCCGGACAGACATCCTGCACAAGTGACTTGTCCATTCTGGGCCTTATCTACACTCATGGAGGATTAAAAAAAAAAAAACAGGCTTTGTAAGGCCATGATTAAAAACTCAATGTACTGTAAGTCATTTAAAATAATTAGTTGCTACAATAACTGGTGCTATTAAACGCTGTCCAGAACTGTGAATGGGAAATTAATTCTGAAAGGTACAATAAAGATTATGATTTAAATGACCTTTTCCTAATGTTATTTCTTTCATGGCTCATTTTCTCCCTAAATTACCTTTAAAAATACCCAATCAGTCTAGGTCATTACTTTAGACCTCCTGAAATAGAACTATGGCCACTATTTAGTGGAGGAAGGGGGGGGAAAAGACATCCAGTAATACCTTAACATAAAGACCTGAAATTACCTCATGTAATGGAGAACAATCGATACTAACATGATAGTGACAGCAAGGCAGCCTTGTGCATCAGCAGCAGACCCAAGCAATTTCTCTATCCAAGCAGCATGGAGAACTCATCCAGGTACCAGCTACCCTCTCTGGACAAAGCTTACACCAAGCTACTCTGACAGCATTGAGGGAAAGCCTGTAAGGTTTCTTGGGTGCTCACTAGTCCATCAGGCAGACCACACTGTGCTGTAACAGCGTTGCTAAGAGCTTACAGATGTCTTCATGCAGATTTCACAGTTCAAAGAAGGGTGAGAAACAGAGGAATAATCACTTTTGCACGGTGATTATTGCAAACAGCAAGGGTCAGCCTCCATCTCCAGCTCTTCCAGGAATTCCTTCAGAGCAAAGGCTAGCACAGTGACACCCAGGGGGCTTTCCCTGCAAGGATACAGGTTCACTACATAAAGCTTGACAGAAGGTGTCCAGATTGATTCTGCTATTTAAAGAATAAAGGCATCAGTGTGAATGTAGGTAGCTTCAGTAAAACTTCAGTCAAGTATTTCCTTGTTTCCAGAAGAGCATATTGTAATACGCTAGGAATGGTAGTGTTATTTCACAGTCATAATGCTGTAAATGATACAAGCAAGGCAATGTTTGTAGGAAACAGCAGTATCTTTTCACATAGAAATAGGATAGTTACTAAAGAAAAATCAAACCTTCCTTTCCAAAAGAAACTAAGAGGTCAAAAGCTGCCATGAGCTCATACTACTGTCTGTGAGCCTTGCTTTGAGTAACACACGGCACCCATAGGTAATGGTTTTTCAGAGGGATCAGCTGCTCTCCCACTATTTATTACAGCCACAGCACTTTCAGCACATGCTGGAAGGCCTCAGAAAACAGAAACAATAGGCTGCTCTGAGATCTGACCAACAGCAGTTCCCAGACGGCTGCGCTGTGTACAGAGCTGGGCACATCAGTGCAGAAACCAATAAACGGAGCTAATGGAGCTGTTCGCTTAAAATGTTGGTGTCACAAATTGTCAGCAGGTGCATTTAAGTAATTTATTGTGCTTCCTGTGGCCTGCTTCCACCTCCTGAGCCCTCCTACAGCTGCTGTGGGCCCAAGATGGCCTTTCCTGGCCAGCTGACCTCAGGACGTCCTCCAGCTCAAGGCTGGCAGGAGCCCAGGCTTGCTAATGGCACTGCTGATGCATGGCCACAGGCTATCTTCTCTTGAGAAATTAACCTGTGTAGAACAGGCTGACTGAAATCATTTCCAGAGTCTGCCATTTTGAAATGACACGCCAAGAGGGCAGCTCCTTCATAATCCAGTTAAAATAGCACTCCAAGGCAGTGCTAAGTTCCTCAGCCCCAGGGAAAACACGGCAGCTTGAAGTCGCTTTTGTGCTTAAGTAGGATTCTCTTCCTTCTCTCTTTCATTTTTATAGTATGTTTGTGCTGCAATCGAGTTCCTCAAAATGCTGCAGCATGTGGTTTTTATCACATTTGCTGTCAAAATAAAGCAGCATACCTGCACCTCTCTGAACTGGCTGTGGAGATGGCTGGTGGGGAAGGATTTTGTGTTCTGATACCAGCCAAGGCCCAAGCCTCACTACAGGCAGGTGCTTCATATGAAGAGTGAAGACACAGAGATTGCTTTCAGAAAGTGAGCCTTCATCACAGGCCGGTTTCCTCAAATAGGAACTGACAGGGCAGTTGAGAGGAACCTCTTCCACTCCCCAGGGCCTGCCTTCCTCTAAAATTATCTGAGACAAGCAGCCCACCGCTCTCTTTTGATAGTATCAGAACACACCCCAGCTTTTTCCAGTCATTAAATGCCAGAATAAATAATTTATACTTATTATGTACATAAAATACTACCTACAAACCCTGAATAAGAAGTCTAAGATGTGATTTTAAAGACCAAGAAGACCATCAGACCACCAAGTGAAGCAAGAACACAGTAGCTGGAATTATACAAATCCCACACTTTTTCCCCACCCCTATGTTAGTGCATACAAACATTCAGATAAAAAGGTCAGAAAACCAACAAGATCATCGTTCTCATCTTGGTTGGGAGGACGCCTCACTTCAATATCATGTTTTGGTCACACAACACTAAAACTGAGCTGTGATGCTATGATTCACAGGCTGAACCATGACAGCTGTAACTTAGGAGAAACTCCCAGGCAGAAGTTTAATAGCAAGCTAATAAAACGGTTTATTTTCAGATAGGATATTGAACAAGTTTGTATGTGGTGCTGTTTTATGACTGTCCTCAAACTAGGTCTGATAAAAAATTCAGCTGAAATACAATGAAATACAGAGATGAGAAAGGTATTATACCTCCCTCTTCCTTTTTTGAATGTTTATTGTCATCAATTTAGCTTGAAAAAGAACACGTGTCATGAAGTGTGACTGATGATCACTCATCCTTCACAGCTAAATTTCAGTGACAGACGTGGTCTGAGTGAGGCTGTTGCTGGCTTTATACTGACACGGCTATTACAGAGGCACTCACTGCAGCCAGCAGATGTACATTAAGTTTAGGAATCTGACTTTTTCACTATCACCTGGCTCTTTGGCTTTCATCCTGCAAACAGCGAGCAGCACAGTGTTATGTCAGCAAGGCTGTCGACTTGCAATATTTTAAGGCATCAGTCCTTGCTGCAGACCACTGCTTGCTCCCAAGTCACAGAATCACAGGGGTTGGAAGAGACCCTGGAGATGTTCTAGTTCAACCCACTGCTAAAACAGGTTCCCTACAGTAGGTTGCACAGGAAAATGTTTGAGCAGGTTTTTAATATTTCCAGAGAAAAAGACTCTCTGGGCAGTCTGTTCCAGTGCTTTGTCACCTTCATTGTAAAGAAATTTTTTGTCATGTTTGTATGGAACTTCCTATGCTTCAGTTTGTGCCCGTTGCCCCTCGCCCTGTTGCTGGGCACCACTGAAAAGAGGCTGGCCCCATGCCATCCTTTGATAAGCATTGGCAAGACCCTCTCTCATTCTTCTCTTTTCCAGCCTGAACAGCCCCGTGTCTCTCAGTCTCTCCTTGTGAGGAAGATGCTCCAGGCCCCCCATCGCCTTTGTAGCCCTAAAGTCCACCACGTCATTGCTGCATTGGCAGGGAAGAAGCATGGAATGTTCACAGTAAAGGACATCCAGTGATCTTCTAAGACAACATAGGCTACAAAAGAGCAAACTCACTGACAAGATGATCTCAAAAGCATTTTGTTGTAATTGTCATGAGTTATCATGAGTTTATCATGAGTCGTCATAACACTGCAGCTTTATATGACAGGACAAGGGGAATGACCTCAAGTTGCTCCGGGGGACATTTAGTTTGGATATCAGGAAAAACTTCTTTACAGAAAGGGTGGTTCAAACCCATGTGAAGAGTTTTACTTTATAGAAAGCATAAACCTTCATATTCACCGTGTTGTAACTGTGAAGGATGAGATAATATAAAAGCTATTCAAGTGGTTGCAAGTACAAGGAACTTCAACATAAACTTTTCTTAGTAACCTACTCACTATTAGCAAGGAAAGTCTTATAAAGGCCTACAATCAGCAGTTCAAATCTTTTCTATTGTTTAAATTTATACAGTAGTTTTCATTTGGAAACTATGAGAATTATTTCAAGTATTCAAGAAAAGAAGATTGGCTATGCTAAGAATTTTATCCATACTTAGTACAACTGAAGAAAAGTTGGCACTTGTAATATAAAGGTTAAAATAATATGAATTACTGTGTAAGTAATCTCTGGATAAACTAACAATGCAGGTACTGTCAATGAAGTCCACAGCAACACTATGTGTTAACACATCAATGTGCAAATTCTGTATGCACTCCTCACACTCACACACTCACTCAGGATTTAGAATATCCTGAAAGGAAGATTAGAAATGAGAACAAATAGAGAATACAAGCTGTTCTAAGTACCTACTGAATCCCACGCTGCTCATCCTAAAGAATTAAGTATCAAAATTCTCAATAATCCAAATCAATACAGCAATTTTGACTAAACTCTTCACTATACAAGAGAAATTGCCTTTAAGTTTAAATCATTTCCTACCTAAATTTATCTCTTAAGACACTACAAACCTCTAAGAATTATAACTTGCATGTATTTCTAAGCAAATGTCCCCTTCTTCCACTCAAGGAAAGCAGGACCTTTAGCTTTTGCTTGTAATTCCACGTTGAAAATGAAATAACTCCCTACCAAAAAGAGAAATGCTTCTGGTTAAAGGCAAGCCACAATATTCTGTACATTAAAGCCACATTGTTTATTGACCACATTCTTATTTAAATTGCCATAGTTTTCCATTTTCACGTTAATCAAAGGCATGCAATCTCAATTACAAGCAGCTAAATCGCTCTACGGAAGCAGAAAACTTGATAGTGCACAAATCTTTGTTTTGTTAAGAAAGAAAATAAGTCCACTTCAGTTTGAAATCTATTTGTACGTTCAGATTCTAACATTCACAAACAGATGAATCACAACTGTCCAGATGCAAAATTTGTTTCAGCAAAATTAAGAGGACATGTGTAAGCTTCCAAGCTTACACAAACAGATGCAAAGAGTTTGTGATTAAACACATTTAAATAAAACACATTTTGCACTCAAAACAAGATATAGTTTTGCTGCCAAGTATGTTGTACAATCTATCAAAGCAATCCAGTTAAGCCTGTCTTCTAGGCAATGGGAGTATTCTCCTCTCAGAAGTGACATTAAAGAATCATGCAACATTTTTGCTGACGTTTCCCCATGTTTAGCAGGACTATCTTCATAGATCATTTTCAACACAAGCCAGTATAATTAAAACAGACACTGCAAAATAACCCCAACCCAAATGCTTTTGCCTACCTCATAAAACATATACAGAGAAAGCAGTGTGAGTCCAAGGTTGTAGACCACTAGAATCCCCCTGCATGAGAACGGTTGTTTGTTCCGCATGTACTTTGGTCCTAGCCATACGATTAGTAAGTACAGGACTGAGAAGATAAAGGTAGGTGTATAATTTTCCAGAAGAAGCCATCCTTTTACTCTGGGATCTGAAACAAACAAACAAAATTACAAACACTTAGACTTTTGAATGAAGAAGAACTCAATGCATCCAGAAAAATCTTACTCAAGAATGATTCTAGCATCAGAATGACAGAGAAAGATGAAGGGAGAACAGCAAATCTTTTTATCAAGGGCTATGTTACTAATTACAAACAACTTCAGAAGCAAGATCTTATTTACATGGTTGTTAAAGGAAATCTTATTTCTTATCAGAAATCTTTACAAGGCAAAGATATTTCTAAACTACTATCTAATTATTATGAGTGAAATACTAACTACAGCTCAGAAGCTCCATCCATCCTGAATACCAAAGACGAGTTCAAATTATAAAGCAAAGCTTCAGCAATCGGTGCTCAGGGACATGATTTAGCAGAGGGCTGTTAGGGTAGTATGGTTAGGCTGTGGTTCAACCTGATGACCTTTAAGGTTTTTTCCAGCCTGAGCTATTCCATGATCCTATGATTCTATCATCTTCTCTTGTTCTCTCAAATCAGCCTTTTCCAACAGCACAGTTTTTATTCCCTCATAGAGCCAGCAAAGCTAGTAGTGAAGTGGATGCTCTGAGGGTCTCAGCAGATGGTCCTGATAGCTTTCTGTAGTCTGCATTGTATCTGCATTGTATCAATACTAGCCTAACTAGATTAACAAATGTGCTACTTAGGATACTTAAATTTTGTAGTCCTTGTGTTCGCAATGAAACACAGAACAGTCAGTCCTGTTAGACTACCCAGATCAGCTGGCAAAATACTGAAAAAGCACATCAGCTGCTCAGAAAAAGCACATCAGCTCCTCAGAAAAAGCACATCAGCTCCTCAGAATGAGCACTTCAGAGAAATGCCTGAGACAAGTGCGTCACACTTTTTTCCACAGTCACTGCCGTGGTCTCTACCCAGCAACAGCATGGCATTTAACTACCTTCACCTGAGCCCTGTCTAAAGGATAGAAGCCATGCTTGCCAAACCATAAACCAGCAATGTCTTCTTTGCAAAGGAGTCAAATGTGTAAGCTGACTGTAAGAGATAAGGCTTTAAAACATAGGTTGGGAAATGGCTAAGAAAACCTGGGATCTGTTTGGATTTTACTGCCTTAATTTTCAAAACATAGCAAATATAGGCTATGTGAAAGTATGAACACTGTGTCATATCACAACATCCTGACTAATCTAAACAGGTTTAGCATGAAGGTGAGCACAACCAGGGCACCAAACAACTCAAGAGCAAGCAGAAAGCACTCTCTGAAGGATCAGAGGAGCTCCCCGATGGACCTCATGCTGTGAGGCAACAGCAGGAGCTTCATCTGGACAGAGAAAGAGGGTAGGCAGCAGGAGGAAGTACGCTACTGGAAGAGGAAAAACAAGTACTGAGCAACACCACATGGGTTAACTGTGCACCCCAGTTACGGGATCACACGAAGCCTGGGTGAAAGCCCTCATGCAAGGACAGTGTCTTCTCTGGTGTTAATGCCTCTCCCTTCATACTGAGCAGGATTTCTGCTCTCCACTTGTGAACTTTTTCCCAGTGAACAGCTCACCAAAACCACTGTTTCTTTAAAAAGAATGGTTCCGAAGAAGAAATGCAGTCTAAAAAACACTTCTCAAAATTTATTTCAGTGAAAGAGAAGTAAGCAGCTCCAATTATGAGGATAACAGTATTTTTGTTTCATCAAATGCAAATTCTAACAAGATTTATTTTCCAATACAACCTATCATTAACTTCTAAGACAAAACCTGCAAAGACCTGAGTGAGATCAGTAGGTCAGTGAGGCTAACACTGGCATGTAACTGCTAGTAAAGAGAACAGCATCTCAGACTGCTGTAGCTAAAAAATAAGCAGCTCTCCAGGTTAGAAGAGAACATGCACTGAGACATTTCTACTTTCTTACAGAATCACACATTATGTTGCTCTGTAGATATTAAGAAAACTGATCACTTTTCAAAGTCAGGTTGCTAGGAATGTTCTTCTTATGCTCCAGTGTCTGTTCTTTTGAATCAGTTATACTATTTCATTTTCTGAAAAAGCCTACCTCTGGGTCCAAGCCAAACATCCAGGTAGCTATTGATTGTTTTATCCAGACGTTCCATTCTACAACCTGGTGAAATGGAAAAATGAAAAGCAAGTTAGTTATTTTTCATTGCACAGAAACAGTTTAATTATCTGAATACCAACTGCTCGGGTTAACAAAGAAAATTCTAATATACAAAAATTGCAGACAGATACTGGACATTATTAGTAAAGACAGTACAAGTACAGAAAACATATTCTAGTGTCAGAGAGAAACAGCTGTAAAGATGTGCATTTAATCACAGATACAGAAACACAGAGGTTTAAAACAGTGCAGTTTAATCAAAAGTTCTTTCTAGTTCAGTATTGTAAGAGTATAAATACAGGATCATAATTGGCATGACTGCTCTACAAGGAGGAAAGCTGGACCTTGAAAAGAACAGCAACACTGAAATTCCCACATAAATACTATGAAGCTATTTTAACAAAGAACTTCAAACAGTTGGCAACATTAGCTGGGGAGGAGGAAGGGAAGGAAAAACGTGAAAACTGGCTCTCTATCTCTTTGTGAATAGGTGACTGATCACAGCTGTGATTAACAGCCCATAAAACTAAAAGATGAACAACTACGGGATAACAGTGTTGCACAGGCAAGGAAGGGAAATACTGCAATTCACAGCATGAAGATCTTCATTTCCACAGCTTCCTTACTAGCAAACTCTTATAAAGTAACACCCCTCAGGTACAGGAGGGACCCATAAGGATCTGGAGTCCAGCTCCTGGCTCCACACAGGAGCACCCAAAATATTCAAACTCTATCTGTGAGCGCTGCCCAAAACCTTGAGCTCCATCAGCTCAGAGCTGTGCCCGCAGCCCTGTGCAGCCCGTTCCATGCCCACCACCTCCGGTGCAGCCCTGTCCCTCACCCCCAGCTGTCCTCCCCTGACGCAGCTCCATGCCGTTCCCTCAGGCCCTGTCGCTGTCACACAGAGCAGAGCTCAGCGCTGCCCCTCGGCTCCCTGTGAGGAGCTGCAGCCGCCATCAGGCCTCCCCTCAGCTCCTTGCTCAGCGCTCCTCACACCTCTCGACCTCCAGACCGTCTACCATCTTTGTAGCCCTCCCTGAGACACTCATTAAATTCTCATGAGAAGAGGAAGAAACTTTCTTTTTGCTTTAAATATATATATATATACACACACACAATTTCCTCTTCTCTATGCAGAATTCCTTCCAATTTCTTCAAATTATAACAAAGCTTTCATTAAAGTAATTTTGCCCTTTTCCAGCAGTATAATTTTCACCTCTTGATGTTTCTCTTCCCTTCAGTACTCACATTAACAGCAATTTTTAGTTACATGGAAATAATACAAGCAACTCATAAGAGGTCGACATACAGTGAAAAGTGAAACCATTACGCAAGTTTTCAAGTTTGTATATAGCTGACAACAAAGAAGTTCATCTTTTTCTTTTTCTTTTTTTCTTTTTCCCTAGCTAAGGAAACAGCTTACTTTTACCTGTTAGAACGCTGCCTTCAGGATATTTCCGATTTACACAAGTAAAATAAATATTAGGTCAGCTGGCACTGACGCCTCAATTTCTCCTGAGGGCAGCAGAACAGCGAACAGATGCCAAGGATGCGCAAGGTCCCATGCACATCCCCAAGCAGAGCTGGGGCCCACTCCATCTCCATGGCTGCTTGCAGGACAGGCAGGGCCTCAATTTCATTTCAGTTTCTACTTCCCATGACACCGGGAGAATTAAATAGACAAGAATGTATTTACATCATTTGTTGTTCTGTATAATCCCACATCCTTTCCACCACATCGTAACCTTGAGGCTCCAGTGCTCCTACAGGATTTCTGGCTGCGCCCCAAGCCCATCTTTACCCACTGCATTTTCAAGGACACAGAGAACTTTCTTAATCTGTGCACTCAAAGCCATTTCTAGTGTTTTGAACTACACAAAGACACAGAAACTACCCTGAAATTTGGTCACACACAAAACCCAAAACACCAAGAACTCAAAATAACAGGGAAAGTACAAAGTCTTTCGTAGTCCAGATTCATGCCAGTTTATTTCCCCATTCAGAATTTTGACGAAGTCTGGTCCAAATAAGCATCCACTTCACAAGAACATCCCTTCTTTAAATTGCTTTACAGCACCAATTACATCACAATTTATGAGTGCTGGTGGCACGCTGGTATCCTAGGAGCACTGACATCGAACTGAGAGATGGCTGTGCTATCAGAACGTCAGGAAGACTTTCAGAAATAAGTACCCGATTACCAAGGAAAAGAAAGAAAATTATCCAGAACAAGCTTCTTTCTTTAATCTGATAGCTATTAAGTATCCCCAGAGGAAAAGTGCTCACTATGCAGCTGATTATTTATTTTGTTGTCTGAAACCTCAATTAGTTTATCAGTTGCTCCTTTGATCCAGTAACAATTTAGTTACACATTCATCTGATAAACCACAACCTGTTCCTAATTTCAGCTTCCTGCTTTGAAGGGGAATACCTGAGATGGTAGAGTTTGATTCAAAACCAAGGACTTGTTACCCAAACTAAGCTCAATTCATAACTGATTGGCTATTTATTATTTTTTTGCTAGACGTTGAAAGAAATTAAGATATGTAGACAACTCAAAAAGTAGAAACAAATCACGCTGCTGCCCCAGGTAGCTTTTGTTCCACAGTTATCACACAGCATATCGTAAAAGGCACAGTGGAGGAAGAACTACTCCTGGTGTTACATCAAGAATTTGCAGGAAAAAAAAAAAGAAATTGTTTCAAAGGGAACTCATTTGTATAATACAAAAACAGAGTGAAACAATCTGCTTTTGTTCCAGAGGGGGGTCATGTGAAAATGCATCAAGTCTGCTGCCAATAACTGCACAACATTAAACACTGCTTCAACTGCAGCAACTACAAGGGTTCTTTTTTAATTAGAATAGTTTCCCAATTCAGAGGAATATCAACTTCCACAAAAATTAAACCAGTTGCTATTTGAAACACTGTAAGCAGCAGGTTTCCTAATACTGCAAATAAACAAATCCTGCAGCTCACCATATATGTGAACAAATAATTACAGTGCTCCTTTACCTAGGAGTCATAGACCACAGCAAGGCACCACTGCTACCTGAAGTGAGAAGGACAATTACCCAGTTATGTCACTCTCTGCTTTCTAAAACAGGTACTTTTATATACATCATTTTCTCTAACTTGTTTTTCTACAGTGGACAGGAAATGAACCATCCTCTCTGCTACCATATTTTATCAATGCAGTAGAACCCCAGAACACCAGGGCAGGCTGGATCAGAATATAGGAGCACTCAAGCTGACCTACAACAGGCTTTACTCCTCAAGGAAAACAAGGATCTGGTGTTTTAAGCACAATAAAATAAAAAGAACTATTTTTCCAGATGCTGGGGAGTCTTCCATACAGGCACATGGAGAACTCCTCAGAATTTATGGGTATTCCCATTAAAGGACAGAAAGCAGACCTCCAGTGCACTCTGAAAAATGCACTGTATTTTAATTGCTCTCCTAGTACACAGAAAAGTCATGATAGTGCTCCCAAATAAGCCTCATCAAGGTCAAGAATGGTCTTCACAAACGAAGAAAAGATCCATACTAATTACTTGACTTTATCAATTATGCTCAGCAGAATGAAAACAGCTCTTACTTTCTCTTTCCCTATCATTTTTAGGATGGTAAATGAGCAGAGTTTGGAAATCCATCAAAAAAGCCATTAAGGCTTCTAGAAAAAAATAGTCTGTGATGTGCCCAGATCCATTTCTGCTACTGTTACTGTGAAATTCTTTACAAGCATTAAGATATGCTAATGCCAGATATCTGATCAGAACTCAGAAGAACTCAGGCACTTACCCACACCCAGGTGACCAATATATTAAAAGTCTTAGTTCGGGGCACTGTGAGCTACTACCAGCACCGGATAGAAGCTGCTGGCACACACGAGGGCCATGAGACATCACTGTGTTATGCCACAAAAGTCCATCAGAAACCAAAACTGCTAGCAAGCTGGGAGAGATGGAAGGAATAAGGTCTTGTCAGATGATGGAAGAAACTCAGTCCCATGAAAACATGAACATCTTTCCACTCCCAGCAGAAAGAAAGAAAAGAAACATGTTCACTGCTAATTTGTTTGTACTAGGAAGAGATGTGCTGTCATTCCTGGTTGTCACTTGAAAGTACTCAGTGTCTGTTCCCTTGGCTTATATTCAACCTTTTCTGTGGCTTACAGGCTATAAGCAGAGACAGTATTGCTAGGCTGTAAAGTACCCATTACAGATTGTGTGTTTGAAGAACACTTTGTAAAGCAATAAAAATCTCATTTTTATGAGTTTTACAACCATTGATTTCTGAAAATGAGATGAAGTTTAATGTTGGCAAGCAAGGGGCTGTGGCTGCTGCAGCTACTTGCACATCATCACCTGTCCTGGCTGAGGCAAGCTGCATTAGGCTCTAACAGGCCCAGGATGAGTGCACTGAAGTAGATTTCACAGGGAGGAAGGTTTGGACAGACATAATAAAAATTTGTTTTTTTTTCAGAGGCTGAAAAGAGACCTTTATCTCTTGAGGTCTGATGTTGCATCATACAGAAGAGAGAAAATTCACACTGACTAGGTGGCACAGAGCATGAACATATCCAGGTTACTCAGATCACACAGCTCAAGAGAAAACAAAAGTCTACATTTTTCAGTTGTAACTAGAGTACAGAAGAGCACAAAGCTTCTATCCTAGGAGGACAGAAGACAGTAACAGGAAGCACAGAGTTGAGATGACTTTAACTAAGCCTTTGCTTTTTGTAGTAGCATGTACTGTACCAAAGAAGTAACAAACAAATCGAGAGATCACATATTTGACTCTCCATATTTTTAAAGCTATTAGGCAACTCTAGGCAGCTCTGATTTTCATAAAACCGTTCCCAGGCCCTTTTAATTACTGGCCTTCCAAATCCGCAACACAAACATAACAAAGGCTGTAGTTTCATGTTGCTCCAACCAGATCAAAGCCTATCATAAAAATAGTAGTCTTTTCAAAAGTCCTCTGCACCTATCTAAATAGGAGTTTGGGGCATCTACAGAATGTTTCATATGCTTTCCCTATTTCTAGCACTTCACACATATACTCAGTACAGTGCAGCTGGAAAACTTGAATGCTATTGAGATGCTCAGCTTGGGCACAAGTGATCCTTGGCAGCTGAAAGCACAGACCGAAGGCTGCACTCAGATGTGTTTTTTCTCAGGACATTTTATTGATGTATCAGTGTTTTTCATGCAGCAGTGGGAACTTGCCCTTCTAATGAACATCAAAACTGAAGAGCTGCTAAATACTGAAGCACTTTACTAGCTTATTTCATTCAAGGGAAATTCTTCTCCTACACTTTCAACAGAAAACACATTTGGGAGATTTGGTGCCAAAAGTTGATTTGAGAATTCTTGATCATATTTTCTTGTTGATTTTTTGTCGTTATTTTCCAGGTCCAAATTTCAGTTTCCAGTTCCAGTGACCAGTCACTAAAACCTGAAGGCTTGTGCCCTTTTGTCAACAAACCAAACAACAGCAACAAAACATTTTGGGCTGAATGCTCAACACATTAGGAGCCCGCTCCCTTTAAGCAGAGGGCTTCAGCTTTTATCCTGCTTCTCCAGAACTCCCTGAAATAACAGATTCCATTTATCAAATCTAAGTGCCTCAAGTTGAGCTACAAAAAATCCTAAAATAGACATCTAAATAATTGTTCTGACTTGTGAGCACAACGCAGAGTCAGGCCTGGCTGCTCTGCATTCTTGGAAATCAGCCACTTTCTCAGTTCTTAAATTAGGACTTCAAAGCCTAATTTTACGCACTTGATTTTGAAAATCTTGAATAATGTTTTCTAGTTGATGTTTCCCAGTCCTCAGCACTGCAGAGGTAGCTCCTCTTTCCTCTCCTCCAAAAATAGCAATGGTCCCTTTTCCAAATACAATCATCACACTGCTGTTTGCAAGTGCTCATCTGCTTCATAATGGGAAGACAGCATCAATAACCAAAACTGGCAACTTTTTGCTGCCCATTTGCCAAAGCTGTCCAGTTTCTTCTTCACATTTCCAAATCCTTCATTCACATACATTTTCTTTGTCTTCTAACTTGCCACCAGCCCCAGATTTCCTTTCTCCCCTTTTGAACACCTTTTTAAGCCTTAAGCATGCTTCCTGTTATCACTGACATGAAGTTTAGGATAACTCATAGTCCATTTAATCTGAAGGCATAGGTACACTTGTTTTATGAGAAGCCATATGAAGTGTGAATGCTGCAGATTTTTTTTATTTTTATTTTTATGCAATAAATTATTTTTAAACTTCAGTTTGCAACTGTATCTCTGGCAAAGCATTGCAGATTTTCGGCCCAGCTTGCATTGGTGGTAAATCATCATCTGCTGCTGACTCGCCAGGACTCAGCGTGCTGAGCTTTCATGTTCTCCATCAGCACAAACGTAAGGAAGCTTAGAAATAAATGATTTGCACAAAACTCAGGGAAGTGTAAAAAAACCACAGGACAAAGGAAGAAGCTAGTCTCAAGCAGTTTAACCTCAGTGGTACTTCAAAAAATGTGAAAATGAAGGGGTAAGGGAAAGCTTTGCCCAGATAATTAGGGGGATGATTTCATGCCATTACTTTTTCCTGCCATTCCTCCCACACCTCGCCAAATCCTTCAGCAGTGACTGCCTTTACAGTGAAGTACAACTGAGGCAACTGAAGTGTTTAACAGGGTAGAAACAAATATAAGAAAGAGTACAGCAAAATGGAATAGTTAATTGTCCTTCATGCCCCACACCTCATTAAATCTAATCACCATCAAATAGAAGAGGTAAGACAAATCATAGATCCCTGATGTAAACCACATCTCAGCAGATCTGATTTAGCCTGAATTAGGATCTGAATGTCCCAGGATTAGGACATTCACATGCATTTCATCCCCTTGCAGACAACAGTTGGTGCTATGCCACAGGATAACTTTAGCTTTAGGGAGGGCATTGAGGATGACAGCCAAGAGGGAAGAACAAGCTGGAAGCAACCAAACATTCCCATGGGATTGGTAAGAACAGGTAAAAAATAGGGGTGCACCGTCCCCTCTTAAGCCCAGAAGGATGCTAGAAAGAATAGTTTCTCCACACTGCAAAGTGCCAATTAGCAGCAGGTAATCCAGTATCCTTTGGTGCTATGGTAAAATGCTTTTTGCAGCAGTATGCATTTTCCAGGAATCATGCGTTCAGTGCAGTATCCTTTGCCCAGCCACTGCTCATGTTATCCAATAACCACAGAACCGCTCATCGCAGCTGCCAGCTTGTAGTGTGGTGCTGGAGTCACAACGTGCACGTAGCAGAAGTATTCACAGAAATAAAACGAGGAGGAAGAAAAGGCAAAGCATGCAGGGTTCTTCAATTGCTTTGCTTGGAACAGCACACAGCTCAAAAGGTGCACAGACACACAACAACCAACCATCTCTTGGCTATTAAGGAACTGGTTTTTTAAAAATGGGAAATAAAGTAGAAGAATGGATAAATCTGTACCAAACTAGGCTGGATGGAAATGGAGAATATATGCATCTATATAAGGCACAGTAGATACAGGCTGACTATTTTGGAAGTAATGCTGAAGCGCAGCATTTCCTATACAGCTCTGCTCCGAACCCCTCCTCCCCACACAGCATACAAGTATTTGGTAAACAGCTGCTTTTCTAATATGAAGCTCTCTTTTTATTTTTCCCCCAAAGCTTTGCTGGTATTACAATTAAAAAAATACTGCTAACGGAATTTTGTTTGTTGCAAGCCAGCAACAAGCTGCCTGGGAAGCTACGGAGATGTGACAGAAAGGAGGAGCCAGGAGCCAAGTGCCAAGGGCCACAGCTTTTACTTCCCATCATTCAAGTGCCACCTTTAACAAGGGCTGCAAAACTCTTCTCCATTAATAAAGCAGCTCCTCTCATCTCGGACTGCACTCATCCTTGAGTCAACTTCTTACATCCACAGGAGAAAATAAAGGTCTGGTCAGTGAAACCTACTTTCATGGGCCATCTCGGTCATGAGGCTGAGCTGTATCTGAGCTGTATCAGCAATACATAGTGAAGTTATTTTCTAGTAACAGAGTTGCTGAGACCACAGTCAACAAAGTCCAAAGGACAGAGAAGACTGGTCTCGAGTGACCACCACCAGCACCTAGCACTGACAGCAGAGCTCAGTGCAGCTTCAACACTGAGCCCCAGCTTATTCTTTCCTTTCTTTATAAACAAACAAACAAAGTCACATTTCATAGCTGTATATTAAAAAACAAAGAAACAAGCACTAAAGACACAGTGAGTAGCAATACAAAGAGTTTTAAGTGAAGCCGCTCTGCCATGAGAGCCATCATCTCCTTCAGCACCCCACAGCAGCCACACCGACTTGGTCAGCCCAGTGGACATCTCAAGAGTGAAACAAAGCACAGGACTTCTGTAATTCTTAATTATTTTCTTTGCACTTATTAGCTTGACGTGCAAAAGCTTTGCAGTCTGCCCTGTGTGAGATTTTACTGCAGACATGAAACACTGTGCTAAGCAAAGAGCCCTGAGCACAGCTAACAGGATTAGAGATAAGGAGATTACCTAGGGTCCAGGGGGTAACTAGATGCAGTGATCACCAAAATGCCAAGAAAATAGAGGAAGATCATGAACAAGAGGGTGACGGTCACAAAGATAAAGCTACACCATACAAACCTGATGAGTACAGGGATAACAGAGAACACAAAACCAAAATCTAAAAGCCTTGCTAAGCCATGTAGCTACAGCCTGTGTTCAGATGGGTAAATGCTATATTTTGGAGGACCACTTATGCTTGGGAAGACAGACAAAAATTCATCTCCACAAGACTTTAGGCAAGTTACTGCATGTTATTTATTTGTGTGCTTGCTCTTATTTCCAGTAAACATGGTGGAGAAGTGAAATTCCCCAGCAGGATGCAATATACAGAAAAATATATGCAGTCACTGCATTCATTTCAGGCCTCAAAAAACCAGTCATTTTCTACACTTGTAAGAAAATGGAAGCCCAGCTCACAGCTTGCTGTGCTGCCATCTCTTCGCAGAGACAGACACATTACCAGAAGTCCATCTTGAAACTTACGCACTTTCCTGGAAGGCATGAGCTAATGCTGCATGGCTGCAGCCACACTGATACTCCGTATCTTCAGTGTAAGATGCTGAGCATCGTGCCAGGCAGCATCATTCACTGTATGCAGTTCTGCTATCAAAAACTCAGGCAGGTGTGAACAGCTGTGAATAGAAGAAGGTACTAAAGCAGTTCTCAGAATGGTGGGCAAAGTAACATGCAGAAGAGAGGAAAAAGCTTTGTTGAGATACAACTGCTAGGCCATGACATCATGCTGCTCAGAACAAAACACTGCAGCTACCAAACTCTGGGTTATCAGTAAATGCCTTCCTGGTGTGGTCAACACATTCAAGAATCTTTTTGTTTCCTTGATAAAATGATTGACTCTTACAAAACACAGACTTGTTTCTATCTCTCTTGCCTTAAAAATGGTGTAAATGCAGAGCTCATAGATCAGAAAAGCAGCTACCCTTGAAGCATTCAGAACTCACTTTCTTTTCCACAGGATAAAGGAGATAAAACAATTCTGTGGAAAGACAAGATGGATTTTTTCCTGCCCAGGACTGACAAGCAGTGTCAAAAGCAAAGACTACATGGCCTAACAGCAGAGGAAGGGGACGTAGGAGATTTCTCACAGATGCCTTGTCTCCCAATCTTTTCCCTTCCTGTATAACATGGGTACCTGGCAGCATTTCATTCAGAGTTGCCAAAAAAGCCAACAGGCAGCCAGCTGGTGGCATTTCTGCTGCAGAAGCTGAGAGCTGAAAAGCCTGGGGGATCCCAAAGACTTTGGGGCTGTACCTGTGTGAGACTGCACCAGCTGTGCCCCCAAAGGGCTGTGCTAAGTCAGCTAGGTGCATGTGATGATGATGTTTTGACCAGGTCAAAAGCCCAACAAGGGCTGCTGGATTGCAGGCCTGACTCTGGGATAAACTGGAAAAGAAAGCATTTCTATGTATAGGTATCCTGGTTTTCAAAATACTAATGCATCCAGATGCAAGTACTACAGTTCCTTATTACTTGCTTTTGGACGAGGAAGACCAGCCAGCTGAGAAGATAACAGTGGTAAGGCTTGGTGTGATCACATCACTGGCTCTTTCTACAAACTTCAAGATTACTCAAGAAATAAAAAGCATTGTCCACACATCTGGCAGCTGCAAGGCCATTTTCCACAAGTTCACAACATAAAAAAATCCTGGCTCCTGCATAAATCCCGCAGGGAATACCAGCACAATGGCTTTGTTTCCTCCAAACTGTAGTGTTGCTCTTTTCTTTCAGCGAGACACTGCAAATTCCTGGTGCAAGGGAAACCCTCATGCCATTGAAATCTCTCCTAATGAAGAAACCACCTGCACTAAAAACCCAGCTATGGGGTTGACCCCGTTTTCTATCCCATATCCAACCTGGTGACCTTGCCAACAAAAACCTTACTAAGTTGCATAAGCTTTTTTAGTTCATTACGTTATAGCAATGAGACACGTTGCTGCTGCTCTCGTACGAGTAAGGTGTATCATCTCCACAGCAAGATGGCACAGTCAGCAAGGTGGCAAGTGCTATCTCTGTTTATAAGGAGACATGGAGGGAGCTCGAGCCTCAGCTCCTCAACAGAGTTGAGGGCTCATGACAACTGGCATAACTGGAAAGTCAATGAAGAGCACTTAAAGGCAGCCAGGGGCTGCACTACAGATGGAAAAGGAAAGGAGTTGTCTGCAAGATGCTAGGCTCCTGGTTAGAAGCTGCATATGGAGAACAGTAGTAAAAAGGAACAGGACCTAGAGAAGAAATAGAGGCTATGGAAGGCTATGGAGTTGTTAAGGCTATGGAGCTTTTAAAAGCTAAACAACTTCAGAAACAGTTAAAGGAGGAAAAGAAGGAAAAATTTGGAAGAAAGGACTGAGATGATGCTTATGCAGGCTTCCTCCAACTCAATACTGCACATTTTATAGGACACTAAGAGTATCTCCTGAACATTGGGATGGGGATATCTGGGGTGATCCTGATTACAGCGAGCCAGAGGAAAATGATCCCTTGTTTCCCTTAAATCCTCTGAATATGAAGCCAGACCTGCTGTTCAAACAAAAAGAACAGAGAAACCTTGGGGTATCTGCAGCATAAAACAAAAACCATGCCTCAGGACTCATTGCAATTAATATATTTGCAAGAGACATAATAGCAGTAAACCAGGTGAAACTGACACCGATCACTGTGGCAAGTATGCTTAAGTGGTAGGGACTGAATAATTTTGAGTGGGAACAAAGCAAACAGCTGTTAGGGTCAGGGAGCTTTCTTAAATTTGGGACCTGGTCTGATAAATTCCATCACAGGTCCATCAGCTCATTGGGCCACAGGCTCAGATCCCATGGAGCAAGGTGACCCCCGTAGGCCCCATCAAATCCCCGAGGAGCTCTGCTTGTGTGGCAGCAAGCTGTCCCCAGCACAGGGACACCTCACGAGGTCATCCTCAAGGTGGAGATTCCTTACCTGGGATAGATACCAGTAAGCGACCAATACCGAGCTCCTCGAAAAAGACTTCCTATATGCTAATAGCTGGCTAACTTGCTATGGTATTGAGTGATATAAAAGGGTAACGGTGCATATAACCCCTTACATATAAATTGTTGGCCAGGGGGTCCCTTCCAATCCCATGACGCAGTGGGAGAGCCTTCCCAGTAGCCTTGTCTGACCCCGTTCTTCAGTTAGCACACAACCAGGTGACCTCGCCATCATGAACCTTGTTAGGTCGTGTAAGTTTTGTTAAAGCACTACCTTATAGCAATAAAACACACTGCTGCTTCTCTTTTACAAATGAAGTATATAATCCCATCTGCAACACAAGCCAAGGTGCAGGTTTTTCATGTCTTCAAAAGCTTTAGAGCCAAAGAACGGAGGGTGTGTTCACACAGAGGGTGGTGACGCACTGGAACAGGTTGCCCAAGGAGGTTGTGGATGCCCCATCCCTGGAGGCATTCAAGGCCAGGCTGGATGTGGCTCTGGGCAGCCTGGTCTGCTGGTTGGCGACCCTGCACATAGCAGGGGGTTGAAACTCGATGATCATTGTGACCCAGACCTTTTTCAACCCAGGCCATTCTATGATTCTATGAAAGGCAGGGTCAGTACTGTAATTCACATGCTGTACCTATTCCAAACACAGAGACAAAACACCCAAACTCATCAACGTAATGAGTTTCCTCCCTCTGCCCTACAACCATCCCTGTCCTTATCAGGCAGTACCAGATAGGCACCTTCTGCTCACAGCTTGCCTGCTCAAGGAAGATAACACAGAAATGCAAGGGGCACCCCTGCCTCTGCCCTGCTCAGAGCAAAAAAGCAGAGGTAGTTAGGATAGCCCTCTGAAACAACCCAGTGAGGAGTTTTTAGCCATGTCCATTCCACCACCTGTTTCTCACTACTTGGCAAGAAACCAAGGCCGCAGCAAAAAGGTAGGTAAAGGAAGAATACAGACAAGGAGAAAGATGCCTCTGTTATTAAGGCAGAATTACAAAATAGTATTCAAAATAAAATGTGTTGTACACACTGCATCTTACATATTGGCAGTGTTGTGGTGGAAAGCACAAGGAAAAATGCAGTATGTAGAGTCACAGAAGGTCATACGGAACGTGCTAATGTCATACAGAGCTACCTCATAGAGAGATCGTAAATGTAAACAGCTCCAAGTGACAGATTATTGCACTGTAAAAGCAGCAATAAAAGAGGGCCGAGGTGTTCACAATACAAAAGACAGATTTTAAGATGCATTAGTATCTGTCCTGCAAAATGCAGAACCAAGGATGGATGCAATCCAAACCAGCTGTGAGAGAGCAGGACATAAGGTGGGGGAGGAGAGAGCTGAGCACCAAGAGATTGCAGACAGAGACCAAGGACAGCCTCCTTCACAAACGGGCAACCTTTGTTCAGTCTGCAAGAATATTCCAACAGAAACAGAAACAGTGGAGAGAAATAGAAAATGATAAAAATAAAAAGCTAAACACTAGGTGTCAGGTGACTCTGACCAAAAACACAGTCAGTCTGAAGCTGAGGATTGTGGAAGACAGAGATGTTCATCAGTATATCTTAACGCTCAGTATTAAAGCATATTATACTGTAAGAAACAAGAACTGAGCCCTCAGTAGCGATCTGAGACAAGACTCAAGTGCAGGAGCCTGAGAAGAAACGTCAGTGACTTTGATTTTCTGATAATTCCAAGCAGTTCAACTCAATACCCAGCTTTGATAATTAAATTTATTAGATAGGAAAAACACATTGCTAGATAATTAAAAAGTTATTTTTATATTTAAAAAAATGAAGCTTTCTCCTTTCTGCTTAGAGCAAAGTGAAAACACAACTTACAGTGTATTTTATAAGCACTAATCTTTTGCCAGGAGTGAAAGATAGGAAGGAATTAAGTTTTGTTTCATTAGCCACTCTAGTAGAACTCTTCTAACTCTATGGAACAGACAAGCACTTCAGCCTGCATAGTAGTACTCTGCACATGAAATTGCCAGAAAGCAAAACCAGACCTTTACCTTATGAGGTGCACCTATGGATGCCCCCTCTCTGGGAGCATTCAAAGCCAGGCTAGATGGAGCTGTGAGCAATCTGGTCTAGTGGGAGGTGTTCCCTGCCTATAGCAGGGGAGTTGGAACTAGATGATCTTAAAGGTCCCTTCCAACCCAAACCATTCAGCGATTCTGTTATTCTATTTCATGTATGTTTTGTACAGACTGGGTAGAACACAGAACGTTTCAGATAATAAAACCGCTTACTAATGTTGGCAGCTCTTGAAAGTTGTCCCTCAGCCTCTCATGGCAACCATGGGTTTATTTTTAATTCCCATTAAAAACAGTTCTTTCGTCCAACATACCTCTTCCATGGACCTATTTCTTAAATATCTAAATGCAATCTCAGTGATTGGAGGTTGTCGTTCCACAGTGTTTCATCACTGTGGCATATGAGTCCCCTGCACAGACGTGCCACCTGAAAACAAACAGCAGAAAGGGACTGTCTGTGAGGCAGACCTGTCACTGCGGACAGGGGAAGTGCGGTGCTCAAGCCCACAGCCTCACTAATGTCTTTCACCTGCTGACCCCAGCCAGGACTCCTCTTCTGGCTCGCACAGAGCCCAGCTCCGCCCACCCGTCCTGCAGAACAACCCCCCAGAACAGCTGCTGAGCCAGCTTCCAAAGGGCAATGCTGAGAAAGGGGAAGAGAGGAACAGAGAAGGGAGAAAAGGAAAAATGAAAGGGGAAGAAGAGTAGAAAAGCCCTCAATGTTATTGATAATCTACCACACGCACACATTTGGCAACTTGCTTACAGCCCTAATGCTGTAAGTAGGTTTTAGCCACCTCCTCCAAAGGCAGCAGGAGCACTAAAGCACACGCGTTGCTCCGAGGTGATCATTTTCCACACACTCAAAAAGTCGGCTAAAACCTGGTGAGAGCCCTGTGTTCTCACCTACTGCATTCTTGAGGACTCAAAGCTCCACTTGAAGTTTCTTAAGTACCAATTTTAGCACACGGAGCCAGTCCACACAAGCACCCAGAGAGCAGACCTGTGCTGCGTGCATCTGATACCCCTGCACATCATTTGAGCTTGATGTGCCTGATATAAAACCAAGGAGCATTTAGCCCTCACAACTAAAGTTCATGATAGCTCTGCTGGAGCTTATATTTGAATACATTACCTTAATGAGCTCTGTACTGTACCCAGAAGCAGTCAATTAGATGGGGGATTTGAAAAAATGAGACAAAACCTCTGAAAAGAACATTACTGATCCCTTCCTGTATCATAGTGCAATCACTTAGCAGTGGTGATAGAGCAAGAAATCAATACAGAAGATAAAAAAGTATCAAAGTATGTTATTCTTGTTCTGCAAGGCATCCTCAGGTTTGCAGTTTGCCTTTGCTTGCTTCAAAGGCAGATGATGATTTCTGAAAGGGCAGAAGAACGGGTAACAAAGTCAGGGGTTTCAGAAGCCTATCAAAGAGAAGCAAGGGCTGAGTGGTGCCTCAAGAACCCCGGATATTTCAGGATTACGTGGGAACCTGGTAATGGCTGCAAAACCAGGAGACAGAGCTAGTCAAGTAAACTCTCGTAGTAAGAGGCACAACACAACTGACTCTAACAACGGTTTATGTCTATGCAAAACTTTTACCTATAAGCAGCTATTGTATTAACAGGGCCATGATCCACACTGAAATGTGGCAACCCTTCTGGGATGGCCACTTGTCTTTCTTTTTTCCTCCCTATTTTTAACAGAACAAGGCTTCTGAAACGTGTCAGTCCTTACGGACTCACCTGCTGCCTTCTGTCTCTATCAAACAATGGGTCTGCCATTCCATACATCGCTGGTGCTCCCCGTGTGTGTCCTACAGCAACCACACTACTTCTGAAGCTCTAGCAGAAGGGATAGGGATGCCCGTCCAGAATTTCACTATAAACAGCTGCAACCCTGCAATCCACACAGCATCATAGCATATGCTTACAAATGCAAGTGTAACCGTCACACACAAATGCAACTTTGAGATTCTATATATCTGGCCGATTCATTGCTTTTTACTCAGAGGACAGTGAGGCACTGGCACAGCTGCCCAGAGAATCTGTGGATGTCCCATCCGTGGAGGTGTTCAAGGCCAGGTTGGATGGGACCCTGGGCAGCCTGATCTGGTGGGGGTCTGGCCTGTCTACATCAAGGGAGGTGGAACTGAATGGGTTTTAAGGTGCCTCCTAAGCCTGTGATCCTACGATTCTAGGATATGATACATAACTTGAGGCTGCATCCTTCAAAGCCAAATCCAGCTTCATGTCCTTCTGCCCACAGTTGTCCTGTAACTCCTACAGGAGGCCTAGCTCAGAAACATGCAAGCACTGTATGAACGAGCTGAACATGTGTGCATTTAGGCAAGGATAAGAGCCACACACCATAACCATCATACAAGCTAAACTTCAGCACACATGAAGGTTTCTCCAATTTCTTTCCTTAAAGGGCAGGGTTAAACACTGTAGAATGTCACTCTACTAATGATTAATGGTTTAATTATTGTTGTTTAAGTCAAAGGTTCTCCTTAGTGTTTGTCTGCAAGATGATCAGCACTTCTAAAAGCCAGGTGGGAACAAGATGTAATACTTCAGGAGAAGGTTAAGAGAAGCTTTTTGATTGAATAACATGCATAGAAACAGCACTCCTGAGGGGAAGTCTTCAAGATCACAGTAGGAAGGTTTCCAGTTTTCCAGATGTTGATTGCTTTGACTGAATCCAAAGCAGAGGACACAGGACCGACACAAGACCATAGCCCTATGCTGAGATAAGTCTATCAACAGCTGATAAAGTAATGGCAAACATACAAGGAGATTTTTTTTGTGCATTTCTGAGAACTTCAAGCCCTGGACTGCATCATCCACTCCATCCACATACAAACACCACAGTTTTAGATTATTTTGAAGCCTGGTGGCAGGAATTGCCTCAGACTTCCATGAGCCTCTTGGTGCTGAGGTTCCTGCAAACGTACAGCAACTGAAGGAGGGAGGCATGTTTCACAGCTGGCCCCATCCAGAGGCTCCTCAGCCAGCACAGGCACAGCACACAGACTGCCTCAATCCTAAATGCTCTCCTGCATGTCTGTACCAGTATTAAAAATTAAAAAAACAACAAAAAAAAAGCATTGGGAAATAAGGCACCTGCAAATTTGAATGTTTATGAACTAAGTAGTTATACATGTGGCCTAAAGCCATAGGATACCGTGATGTGTTTTTTAGTCTAATAAGCTTAAACACCATACTGTGCAACTCAAAACCTGTTAGTTTTGGTCTATTACTGGTAACATCCCTAACGTCATGACACCAACAGAAACATCTATCAGCTTCCCTGAACACTAGTGTGCTATTTGAACTCAAGCCTATGGCATTTCTTTCACAGCAGAGAGCCTCGATTTGCAAGGGGAAGGAAGCAGTTATCCTCCAGTCAATGCAAATACAGCTGGCAAGAAGAATAACAGTTTTGTCAAGGTCACCAGAGGGAGAGGGGAGCACCTGGAAGAGGTAGCAGGACAAGGACAGTTGCTCTGTGTAAATGACAGTGTAAATTCACAGACACCATTAGGAAGGAATCAGCAAAGCATAACCTATGTAGCTAATAATGCTTTAACACAGGCATGCAAAATATCCAGATGCACTGGGATGCTGAGACCCGACCCTAGTTTACAACAGTGAGTTCAGCATTAGTAGCATGATTCATTTGTTCTTGGAGAAGTGACAGCTCCACGGAGCAGCACACATCTGCAGAGCTGTGCACCTGGTAAGGGAATTTGCTGAACTGCCATGGTGCTTCCTCAGCGCTTGGTGCTTTGTGTGAGTCAACCATCTCAGCGAGGAAATGAAATAATTCTTCAGCATGCTGACCGCGCTGGGAGAGCATTCACAGGTCACATACTTTGGGCAAGTTTGTTCCTGTGCTCTTATTTACCCTGTACAATAACGCGTCCCAAACACCAAAATACAAACAGAGAAACCATGGCAGTACATTTGAGGAAATAAGATCAATTTCAACAGAGCCACTGCATTCGGTCCACTGCAACTATGAGGTACGTTGGCAGCAAGATTCAAGGCAGCATTTGTGTGATTTGATAATTTGTTCGAACAAAGAAAAGCAACTGATCTGGAAGCAAGATTTCAAACAGCCTAAATTCTACAGAGTTCCTTACTTACTCTCTTGATTTGTCTGGGTGTGGACAAATGTATGCGATCTCTAAGGGAAAAACTGCTTCTGATGCTACCATGCATAAATCCTTTGAAGTGCAGGAATCTGTGGGCACTTAAGAATCACAAAACCAATTAGAGACTACACTGTACATGACAAAACAGCTACAGATTACAAGGATTGTTGTCAGTTTTGTGAAGTGTTTTGGAGTCTGAGTGGCACACAGTAAGCATCAATTTCTGAAGTCTATTATACAGCTTTCAAAAGCATATGTTATGTCCTGGAAGGATATAATTTGGTACATTGTAAAAGCAGGAGAATGTTTCTGCTGGAGCTGAGGCCAACAGCCTCAAAAGCACTCGCATGTATCAGGCCAATTCTAGATACAGCAACGAAGGAGGACAGATTGAGAAGGCAAAATGAGCAAATTGACTGGTTGCTCAGGGAAGCTTACTGCAAAAAGCATCAGAATAAATAGGTGTCTTCGTGACCTATACAAAGAACTGGCAAATCTCTAATGGAATTCAGGAGCTTCGAAAAGGAAACAGTCTGTGAAACATCTCAGGATAGCACACCATTTGCAGAAGTATTCCCTGGAGGTGTTCAATGCAGGCTGGATTGAGCCTGGGCAGCCTGATTAGTGGGTGGCAACCCTGCCCACGGCAAGTGTGTTGGAAAGGGACTGTCTTTAAGGTCTCTTCTGACCCACACCATGTACGATTCAATGTGCTTCTGCACGTCAGCAGTGAAACAACAGGCAGGTTTGAGGGAGCCTCTCCAGTGCTGCCCACTTCAGCAGACAACTCTGCATAAGACAAGAGCAGCTTGGCTTCTTGCCTCAGAGGCGGGTACCTCTGGCCAGGCAGCAAGCTGACAGCAATAGTGACAGCTGGAATGCCTCCCAGCTGCTCTCCTGCACAGTCACTGCTCTAGAGACTCACTCCTTCAAGTAGTGCTGAGACCAGTAGAAGACAGGTAGGAGACAGCAAGGGCAGGAATTGTTTTGGCCTTGCAAACCACTCTTGTGTTTGAGCAATGCCATGTTGCTGTACCCTGGTGGATATTTTGAGTTCTACAGCCACAGAAGTGTTTCGTGTTGCAACGTTTGTGGCCCAGAAATGAGGAAGGTAAAGGAATGAGATCTGTTTGCTGTGTGAAAGCAATTAACCAGTTACCAGCAGAACAGCACTTAAAAAGAACGTGCTCACCGACAGCTCAGTGCTGGGCTTCCCACATGTGACAACTCAAACAGGAACACCACAGCAGTTTGGAAACCTACAATGGTCAGATCTGCGTCCAAAAAATCAGAACCTTCAAAAGTCTTTCCAAAAAGCTGCACAAGAATGAGCAATTGAAGTTCCCGTACAGGAGCCTGCCAAACTCACAGTATTCTTTCCAACAGACAGATAGATTTTTCTGTTGTTGCTCTGTTAACTGTATTTTCTCCAATTTAATGCCTCTTACAATCAACATAAAATGAAGGTCAATGTGGAAAGAACAGATAAGATGAGAGAATTCAAAATATTTAATTTCAGCTCTGACTGTTCTACGGGCAAGGAATGCAGTGAGGAATTCTTCCTGAGAAACGTAAAGACAACAGCTTACTGAAATACTGCACTAAGTATACCTAAAGGTCAGTCAGACAGCACATCAGCTGAATACCCCTAATGGTGCTCTGTTTATGTTACAGATACACGTGAGTTTCATTCTAAGAAATCAACTGCTGATACAGAAAGTAAACCAAACTACACAAAGTGTGACTGCTTTCTAAATGAGTATGACCACAGTGGAACAAACAGAGCAACTCATCCTGAACTTCCAAGACAAAGCTCCGTGACACATTAACTTCATGACTGCTCTCTGATTGCTTCTGAATGCTAAAATACTGAGTATAATACATAGAATTATTAAGGCTGGAAAAGACTTCTAGGACCATGTAGTCCAACCATCAATTCATCACCACTGTACCCACTAAACCATGTCTCCAATACCATGCCCCCTAGCTTAGTCCACTTACCATTTCCTTTGCTTATTATGGACAAAAAAACACACAAAGAAACCCCGAAGTGCTTCCAGCACGCGTTACTCGTGCAAGAAATCCAGCACAAGATCCCAAATTTTGGCATGTTTTACAGCGTCCTGGACCCATGAGCTCTGTTGGTTGGCATCTTTGATGTGGCAAACCCATTACTAACCTTGGTGCAGAGCTCTCTTTGACACGTGCAGAAAGCTGGCAGGCATTTCCAGCACGCCAAGCCCAGCCATCCACAGGCATGCAAGTTTCAAGGGAAACCCTTCATCCGTGCCTGCCAACAGACACCCCGGCCAGCAAAATGGTCCCGTTCTGGAACATGCTTTGGTTATCTGCTGCTCCAGCAATAGATTATGACTACTGCAGCCCAGATACACGCAGGCTTTAGAAGAAGCTCTGGCCTTCCTTCCTGAATAGCAGTACATAACGCTGTGCGCTGCAGGCTTACAGCCCTGGTGCTGTTTGTGCTGCTGCTCCTGGCAGCGAGGGCACACCAGCACCCAGCACGAGCCGTGAACCCTTCCAACAAACCCTCAGGCAAAGGAACGAGGCAGGCTTAGGCTGGAATGCCTACATTAGATCACCAAACCCTCCGGTGCTATTCATGACTTGGCATTACAAACAAACAAACCCCCCCTCTCTCTGCCTGCAACACGAATCCGCGCTGCGTCCCGGCGGCAAAGCCTCCGTCGCAGGGCCGGCGGCAGGTCGGGCGCTGCCTTACCCTGGGAGCGGACTCGGGCGAATGGCCGTGCCCAGCCGAGCAGCCCGAGCTCCCCCTCGCCTGGCTCCAGCTGCAGGGCGTGTGTCGTTTGCACGGAGCGGTTTCGAGACTTCCTGTTCGGAAGCATCCTAAATACAACAGCACCCGCGCCTTTTTCTCGTGTTGTTTTTACCTCCTCACCATCCCCGGCGGCCAGGCAGAGCTCTCCGCCTGCGTTTTCCACAGAGGTGCCCGATACGCCGCCGGGGCACCGCCGGCACCTCCAGCCTCCCGCAGCCGGAGCGGTACATCAGTCCGTCTTCTGCATCCGGCCGGAGCCCGTCGTGCCGAGCAAGCAGCGGTGCCCGGCGGGAGAGCTCGGCCCCGCAGAGCCGCCTTTGTCTGCGGACGGGGAACTCCCCGGAGGCACCTCCCCCCCCCCAGCCGCCACGGCCCCACGCGGCACGCTGTCGAGACGGAGCACGGCGGCGACGCGGGGAAGTTTTCGGCAGAGACCACGGCACGTGGCCGCATCCCGTTCCCGTCCTGTCGCGCCGCCTCACCCGCCGCTCCCCCCCCAGCGGCCCGGCAGCGCCCCCGCGCCGCGCGGGGCTCGGGATGCTCCGATCCACTTCCGCGGGGCACGAAGAGCGGACGCCGCCCCCGCGGCCCCGCCGTTCCCGTTATAGCTCCGCCGCCAACGCTTTTGATTCCACGTTTTGTTTTGTTCTTTAATTCTTTTTTTTTTTTCGCCCTCCCCGCACAGCACGCAAGGACCCGCTTCCCTACCGCGGAGCGGGGAGGGGGGCTCACGAAGCTGCAGTAGCCATGGCAATGCCGGATTGCATCATGCTCTTCGGAAGGCGATTTGGGGGGAAAAAACCCGGTTCAGCCCCCGCCGCCCGCAGCCCCCCGCACGGCTGCCGCCCCCAGCCCAGCCGCCGCCACACCGACCACCCCACGCCCTTCCGGCACCTCTTCCTCCCGGGCACGCACGACCGCACCACAGCCCGGCGGCCCTACCTGACGGCGCGGCAGGCTGCGGGCGGCGGCGGCACCGGCCGGCTCTGGCACGCTGCGGGACGACGGGGGCGGAGGCGGGGGCGGAGCGGTGGGGCTCCACCGCCCCGCGTCCTCCCCCGGTCCCTCCCCCATGGGCTGATCGTGACGTAACGATGGTGCGAAGGGTGGCGGAGTGGGGGGCGGGAGGGGGCGCGGTGTGACATCATGGCCGGAGGAGGCCTTGGCTGCGGTGGAAGTTTTGGGAGCGGTCGTGCCGCCATTTCGAGGGTGCCTGGGTTGGCCTCGTGGGTGTGCAGTGGGTTGGTGATCACAAGGACCCCATGAATTCATACAGGCTTGGGGCAGAATGGCCCCAGCGTGGCAGGCTGCGCAGAGGCAAAGGATTTAGGGAACAGTGGGCTGAACGTAAGCCAGCAGTGTGCCCAGGTGGCCAAGAAGGCCAATGGCATCCTGGTGTGTGTCAGCAGTGGTGTTGCCAGCAGGAAGGTGACCATCCCTCTGTGTTCAGCACTCAGGAGGCTGCACCTCGAGTGCTGTGTTCAGCTATGGGCCCCTCACCACAAGAAGGACACGGAGGCCCTGGAGCGTGTCCAAAGGACAACAAGGCCGTGCAGGGTCTGGAGCACAAGTCTTATGGGGAGCATCTGAAGGAACTGGGTTGTTTAGTCTGGAGCAGAGGAGGCTCAGGGGAAACCTTATTGCTCTCTACAACTACCTGAAAGGAGGTTATGGTGAGGAGCGGGGCCAGCTTCTCATCCCAGGTAACAGCGACAGGATGAGATGGAATGGCCTTGAGTGGCACCAGAGAAGGTTCAGGTTGGATATTAGGAAAAATTTCTTCTCAGAAAGGGCAGTGAAGCACTGGAATGGGCTGCCTGGGGTGGTGCTGGAGTCACCGTCCCTGGAGGTGTTCAAGAAATGTGTTGATGTGGCACTGAGGGACATAGTGTGCATGGTGGGGATGTCTGTGCTGGATTGATGGCTGGACTAAATGATCTTAAAGGTCTTATCCATCCTTAACGATTCAATTATTCTATGGGTTTTGTGGTGTCAGGTTGACTTCAAGGGCATAGAGTGGGATGGCAGCACTTGGCACTCAATGCAGAGAGCCCATAGGGAGCCCAGCAGGAAGTCCAGCTGCTTCCAGCTGTGCCCAACAAGTTGAGCCTCCACACTGACTCCTGAGGATTAAACAAAATATTGAGAGGCTGCTGATTAAGTGAGCATTTTCCATCCCAGTGAAAAACAATATGGGATAATGTAATTAAAGACTGCCATAATGAGGTGAGCCACAAGCCTAAATTAAAGGTTGCAGGTAGGTTCTGTTGATCTGTTTGCTATGTTTGGAATAAAAGGCTTTGCAACATAATAATGCATTTGAATGGAAGCGGTGTGTGTGGTAAATAAGGCGAGATCTTATCTTGATCATATAATAAAACCCTGACTTTGCTGTGTAATTTAGATATATATTCTAAGCCTGTCCTGATTGTGTCAAATGTTTGAGGAAGGAATCCTAACACATTCTCGTTGGCTTCTCTCCAACGTGCGGCACATTCAGTGAAGAACCTACCCCAGACTGTTCCGTACTTCCACTGGGTGCTGACAACCCATACCAGGCAACAGCGGGGAGCCTGGGGTCACTGTGGCCAGAGTTTAGTCAGCAGCCCATTTCTTTTCCAGTCAGGCTGCTGTTCATACTCTCTCATGCTGGAAGAGAGATGGCTTTTTCCTTGTCTTTTTTTTTCCGTTTTTTTTTTTCTTTGACTTTGCTCCACCTCTTTGCTAGTTTAGTGAAAATGTTACATAAATAAAATGCAGCTTTGCTTCGCTAAGGAGAGGAATAGAGCAGCATTTTGCTTGAGCTGTACTCAAGATCGAAGATTAGTGCTCAAAGGCAGCACTGAATTGCACAGTCAGCAATTTTAGAGAGCTGGATGAGTACGGATCTTTTTTTCCCTCTGACTGTAAGAAAAGGCTGTACAGATGAAGCTATCAATGCAAATGATAGCTAACCTTGCCAGCCAGTAGCTCTTCTTCTGTAGTAATTCAGTGGTCCTGTGTCTATGGCCATTTAGCCTATGCAGCATGTTGCGTGTAGGGCTGGCCTGGTTTGACTCCAATGTGCAAGCAATTCCCTAGGGTGATACTATCAGGTAACGTTTTAACTGTTTGTTTGCCCAGTGTGAGCAGGAAAAAAAAACCAACCCTACCTAAGATTGGACATAAAAAAATCATTTCTCCAAACCGGACATTGTGGCCACACCGTAATGTTGTGTTACCTTATTTCTTGATCCTAGTTACTAAGAATGTACAGATTTTGCTTTTGAAGCCCAAGTTTCCCATTTCCCTTTCTCTCTGAAGAAACAGAGCCCCTGTATGATCTTTGCATGTGTGATGGGAGCCTTTGTAACAGTTTGCAATAAGGCATGAGCATTCACAGCTGTCCTTACCTATTAAGTTTTAGCACTTCAGAATTAAAATGAAAGCTAGCACAACTCTGAAGTGAGTACACCTGTCCGAAGGCCTCTTGCCAAGGCTTTCATTTTGGGTGTCACAGAGGTGTTCCTTCTGGTTTCAGGGGAAATAAAGCCATCTTGCTCCTAACAAAGTCAGTGGGATGAGGTGCAAGTCCCATTTTTTTTTTCTCACTTGAGCTAAAATGCCATGTGCTTATTGAAATGTGAACAACGTTGGGTCTTTTCACATCTGTAAATCTGAACTGGACTTTTAAATGAGCTTTAAATAAAGTTGCTTTCCAACAGGTGTACACATTTATTTCCATGGTTTATTGATGTGATATGATTGCACTGAGTGTTACTTTCACAGCCAAAAGAGCTTTCTATATCTGGAAGATGCTTAAATAATTAAGACTCAATCTGGTAGTTTAAAAATAAATAACAGCCTCTGCAACTTCAGATGCAAGAGGGGATGAAGCAGAACACTGGGAATGCCAATGCAAGGGCCAGGCTGGAAGGTGAGCAGTACCCTGCATGGGAGAGAGTTCCTTTCTTCCTGCCTGAGATGTGGCCAGCATAGGATGGAAGATGAAGCTGGAGAATTTGGGCATTGCCAGCATGGTACCACCTCCCTGATCAGCTGCTTCTTTTCCTCACCTGACCTCTCTAAAGTTCTTGTGCTCTTATCAGTCAGAAAATAAGAACAAGGTCGTGGCATAGGAAAGCTTTGTTTCAGAATAACCCTGTTAGGAGAACTAAGTAAGCAAATGGGTTGTTTGTTCATGTTTTAAGAGTTTTAAATTTGCTGAGTAGTTTTATCACCAAGCGAGGAGTTAGGGGCAGGCCAGTGTCGTTTTGGGCTGCGTATGTACTGAGTCTTGGATTCCTTAGTGTTTTGTTAGAAAATCTGCAAGTTTTCCACAAGTGAAAACATCACCCTTGGCCTCACTGCTGAGTGCTGATGGAAATGCTATCAGTGTGTTTGCTCAGGATGGACTTCATAGACCTCGTTATCGGAGCGGGATCAATGAGGCTGGAGTTCAGAAGAGGGACAATTAAACATTATTGAGGATTCAGACAGAAAGATAGCAAGGACAGGCATAATGCAATTTATGCCTTGCATTTGGATAACTTATTTCATCCAGAGGTCCCCGACCAGGGGATTTATGTGTGTCTCAGGTCTATCGTAGTCCTGAGAGAGGAGGCAGAATGCTGAGGACTGTGAAAAGCTGAGCCATGAATGGCTCATCCTAGGTATCCGCAGCAGAGATGACAAGGGGCCTCAGCAGACACAGCTGTCCTCACTAAACCAACTTGCTACTTTTGCAATGATAAGCAAAGAGAGCAGGCTAAAAAGCTGCTAGTGCTTGAGAATGCAGATAGGAGGGCAACAGCTGGAACAGCCACAAGTAGAACTGAGAGTCAGTGAGCTTTAGCACAGGATAAACAGTTTGGAGTAGAAGGTCCATTGGTTTTTTGCTTGAAATTATCCTGGATAAAGTGATGGAAGTGTGCATTGCAGGGAAACAAGCCTACATCTCTTTTTCTTTTTTTTCTGGGGGATGGGGGAGGTGAGGAACCAGAACTTTCCTAAAATCAACTAGATATCCATGCCATGCATATTTAGTAGTGGTTCATCATGCACATTATAATGAAGAGGTCTCTACTGAGATTTGAAACAAATCAATTTTTCTTGATTTGAATGAACAACCATCACTTGTGACAGTCATCTCAATTCAAATTCTCAGTTCTGCTTGAGTTTGCTTTGGCTTCTGTCCAGGCTGACTGTGGCAGTCCCATGTTTTTTATCAGTGAGATAAGTGGTATATGATTACTGTTCGCTTTAAATCAAACACCAAACTAAAGAACCAGGCATGGAGTTTCAGTATCTCTTTCCTCAGAATATGGCAATTTCTTCTGTGCAAAGCACAAATGATTTATGCTGCTTGTAAAATTTTGATTACTTGATTGTTGTGCAGAAAGCTTCTGGATGGGGTTTTCTTGGCAGTTCCTTACTTGGCAGGCACTATAAAAAGTGGCAGGGTGAAGCTGAGGGTTTGAGACTTCAGCACAGAACTGGTGTGAACACACTGGCTCTATTCTGAGGGATGATCGTGTTACCAACTGCTGTAACTTTTGAGAGTGCTTTTGTTTTCTGCCATCAAGGGCAAAATTCTCCCATGCAAGACTGGAGACAAGGTTCTGCCCCATATTTCTAATCCAATTTCATGCATTTCGTATTAGCAAGTTACTTTCCTGCATTTCCTGTTCTTATATCTTCCTTCAGTGTTCAGTGCTGTAGGTAAATGATTATTTTCTTAGACTGTATCAACTCAGCAAACCTGTGATGTATGTTAAGAGCCAGGCTTACCCCAGAGGCAGAACAGATGGTGTCCTGCGATAGCAAAATGTTTCATTTCTAGCCAAACAGAACATATGTTAAATAATTGGAAAGTTTTCTATGCTGTTGTTGATAGTATGCTTTTCTCTCTCACAGTGCTGCATGTCAGAGAGAAAATTTGGTGAAAATCCACTCTTGTCAGTGCTGCTTATCTTAGTTACATGCATTTTTCTTTGGTGTCGTCAGTTGGCTGCTAAGCTTCGATTGCCCCGAGCTTAGAAAATAACAAGCCCTGGGGATCTTGCCACTGTATACTAGCTGTTTTCCCCCTGTGACACTGCTAGATGGCTGTCACTGTCAATAGGAGATGTTAAAGGTGTTTCTGATGAGCAAGTAATAAAGGAGCAGGTAGTTACAAAAGTAATGAAGATAAGACACAAGGAAAAGAACAGTCAGTTAACCAAGAGGCACACATACTCAGCCAGCTGTGTAGGCAGTGCCCACACGTCATTCTGCACCAGTTGGTCCTGCATTAGAAATGGCAGTCAGAGGCATCTGATTTTCAAAACTGCTCAAAGTGTACCTTTGTCTGGTGCAAATCCAGCCTCTAGAGGGGCATAAGCCACTGAGCCTGTATGGAGTCTTGCTGGTTGATGGAGGGAGTGGGATGTGGGATGGGAGTGGGGAGGATCATCTCAGCCCTAATTGGAACTGCAATCAAAGGATGAACTGCATTATTTTATGTTAGTAACAGGATGCTTACTCCTTGACTGTTCTTTTTATGGGGTCTTTTTGTTGGCTTACTGTATGGATTGCAACATCTAATCCTTCAAACAACATTTGTTCTTCCAAAACAACATCACAGTCCACTGCAGCCTGTCTGCTTTATCTTTCATTACTATCTCTACTCAAAACTAGTGGGAATGGCATCTGGACTTGTTACATCACTCAGTATAGTAGAATTGGTAGGAGTACACCTCTGTATTTCCACTGAAAGTCTCAGATGTACTGGTTAAGAGAAGCAGCTTTGGACAGCATTTGTTTGGGAAGGGAAGGGGAAACGTGAATGTAACTTTTTGTTAGGCTTCCTTATAGATGGCTGTAGGCTAAGACAGCTTTCCATAGGAAGTAAAGGAATGAAAGAGTGAAAAACAGAGAATAAGAGAATGAGGAGGAGAAGTGGGTTGTCCTCACTGCTGAGATAAGGTTGATACAGATATTGGATCATTTACCATCCGAGACACCTATTTGACCTCAAAGCCCTAGGAATGGTTTGTTTTCCCGATTTCAAATAGGCAGTTCACCAAAGATCTCCAGGCATTCACTCCTTACTGCCTGGATAATCAGTCCTGCCGGTTGGAGACTTGCTTTACAGAGAGCACAGGCAACCGGGTGTGCTCCCACATAACCTCAGGTAGAAAACATCAGTGACTGTACCTCTGAGAGGGATGTGATCCTGTTTGTGTGCCGTGCTCCCTGTCCACTTCTCTTTAACCATAGCCAGTGTAAACTGTTTGAGACAATTCTGTTGTTGAGAGAAAATACTGACCCACTGCTTAGAGCTAAGAGCAAATCGTACCATCTTCATGCAAAAGAGGCAGGCAAAAGTATTTTTGTAAATACTCTAAAGTATCCTAGAGCACATACATAAGTCTGAATGGTTGTTGTTCCTTTTTGGAATTTTTCGTGTATTAGATTTTAATTAATTTTTCAAGTATTAAATCCATTCAAATTGCCCTGCTGCTAAAATTTGTGCCACCACCTCTTACCTGAACCGTCATTAAGTATTAGGTCATTACTGCAGCCATCTTATTGAGTAGGCTGTTTCCTGACAGCCCATAAGTTCTGCTACAGTTCCTCTCCCTTTTTAATCTGTTGTATTTACATAAGATCTTCTCCCTTAAAGAAAACCATTATATCTGTACATTTATCCTCTAGAGCTACTGTGTGTGATTTTAATAGCCTGTTTTATTCTGGAATCATCGTGCAGACCAGCTTTAGGCCTCTCTCCCTGGCTGCAAGACATTGAATCCTCAGTACACAAAACTGCCTTCTGCATATCTTCTTCCCAGGAGATGAGTTCTCTGCACACCCAATGCGCTGTCTCTGTGGCTTGCTTGTTGACTACTCAGAGAGGAAGAGTAGTAGATCTACACGTAAGAGCAGCAACTTTCATGAATGCATTGGGATTATGAGACCCAGTTCTTGATGATGTTGGTTTTTTTTCTTTTTTCTTTGTCTTTATTCTCTAGCATAAGTACATATTAAACTAAGTTCCTCTTTTGGGACAGTTTTGTCTCTTGCATGTAAGGTTAATCTTTTCAGTGATTTCTGAGGTAAAAAATTCTCAACTTACCTGCATCAATGTCTAATAGCTGTGTTGTTATTATTTACTAACTGTATATACCATGTTCTTATCTGATCAATTATTAAAAATTCTCTATGGTATGCAATTCTTTTAATTGCCTTTTTCTCATTCAAAAGGTGGAGATTCAGTATTATTGGCCTACTATCTTCTAATTTTATTATTGGAGTAATCTTATGCATTGACTTTCTAAAATGGAAAGCTGTAGCAGCATATATCCAACCTCAGACTGCTCTTGTGTTTTGAAACAGGAACCACAACTTCTTTTCTGCACTCTGAGAAGCTGGCTGAAGGAGCCCAGATACACTGAAACTGGCAGTTGAGTGCTGCAGAACTGCAAGGCAAATAACTCGTGTAATGTGTGATTATCTTCTGGAGTGTGACAAAGCTGTAGGCTTGCAGGGGTTCGTTTCTCTGGCTGCTTTGTTTTGTTTTCAAGAAAGATATGAATCACAGAATCACAGAATCACAGAATCACAGAATCACAGAATCACCCGGGTTGGAAGGGACCTCAAGGATCATGTAGTTCCAACCCCCCTGCCTAGCAGGGCCACCAAACACACACATTCAGATCAGGTTGCCCAGGACCCCGTCCAACCTGGCCTTAAACACATCCAAGGACGGGGCATCCACAACCTCCCTGGGCAACCCGTTCCAGGGCCTAACCACTCTCCTTGTATAGAACTTCCCCCTAACATCCAACCTAAATCTTCCCTCCTTCAACTTGGATCCATTTCCCCTAGTCCTGCTGTTGTCAGCCCTTTTGAAGAGTTTACTCCCCTCCTGGGTGTAGGTTCCCTTCAGGTATTGATAGGCTGCAATGAGGTCACCCCGCAGCCTTCTCTTCTCCAGGCTGAACAAGCCCAACTCTCTCAGCCTGTCCTCATAGGGGAGGTGCTCCAGCCCCCTGATCATCTTAGTTGCCCTCCTCTGGACCCTTTCCAAAATCTCTATGTCTTTCTTGTACTGAGGGCTCCACACCTGGACACAGTACTCCAGATGGGGCCTCACAAGAGCCGAGTAGAGAGGGACGATCACCTCCCTGTCCCTGCTGACCACCCCTCTCCTGATGGAGCCCAGGATCCCATTTGCCTTTCGAGCTGCCAGAGCGCACTGCTGGCTCATGTTCAGTCTCTCGTCCATCAGGACCCCCAGGTCCTTCTCTGCCGAGCTGCTCTCAAGGACCACTCCTCCCAGCCTGTACGGGTGCCTGGGGTTCTTCCGGCCCAAATGCAAAACCTTGCACTTTGCCGTGTTGAACCTCATTAGGTTCACCCGAGCCCAGCCCTCCAGCCTGTCGAGGTCCCTCTGAATGGCATCCCTTCCTTCCACCATATCAACCGCACCACTCAGCTTGGTGTCGTCAGCAAACTTGCTGAGGGTGCACTCAATTCCCTCATCGATGTCATTAATAAAGATGTTAAAGAGCACCGGTCCCAAGACAGACCCTTGGGGGACACCACTTGTTACCGGCCTCCACCTGGACATAGAGCCATTGACCACCACCCTCTGTCTGCGGCCTTTCAACCAATTGCTTATCCATCGGGTCGTCCACCCATCAAATCCACTTCCCTCCAATTTGGAGATGAGGATGTGGTGGGGGACCATGTCAAAGGCCTTGCTCAGGTCCAGGTAAATGACATCAGTCGCCTTCCCTTTGTCCACCAATGCCGTCACTCCATCATAGAAGGCCACAAGATTAGTTAGGCATGACCTTCCTTTGGTGAAGCCGTGCTGGCTGTCTCGGATCACATGCTCATTCTTTATGTGATCGAGCACGTTGTCCAGGAGGATCTGTTCCATGATCTTCCCAGGCACGGAGGTGAGACTCACCGGCCTGTAGTTCCCCGGGTCCTCCCTGCTCCCCTTCTTGTATATGGGAGTGATGTGACCCTTCCTCCAGTCATCCGGGACCTCACCTGACAGCCACGACTTCTCAAATATGATGGAGAGCGGCTCGGCAACCACCTCAGCCAGCTCCTTCAGGACCCTGGGATGCACGCCATCCGACTCCATAGATTTGTATTCATTCAGTCTAAGGAGGCACTCTCGGACTTGCTCTGCCCTTACAGTGGGGAGGGATTTACCTCCTTGGTCCCCACATAGAGGTTTGGGGATGCAAACCCCAATATGAAGTATCGTTAGGTTTATTTTTCTTCAGCTCTGCGATCCCAGACTTCATGAGCCTTCAGCTCTTGTCAGGTTCCTGCCTGAAGGTCTCCTTGTCGTCACATATTTCAATGAAACACGGTAAGGACCAAACATTTCTGAGCAGTTGCTGTGGCTCATTCCCTGCTGCATCCAGCTCCAGCGTGGGATTCACTGTGCAGGGATGTCCCCAGACCCTTTTGTCTCTGGTAGGGCTTCAGTGGGACAGAGGGAAACAGCTGGAACTCAGAAAGTCCTCGCTACTGCCATTCAGTGAGTTGCCAGGCCTCATTTCAACCATGGAAATAAACTGTTTGTGCTCTTGTTTCCTGTTGGAAGTGAGAAATGAAGTATATTAGCATAAATCTCCATAGGTTGAAGCTGGCATGCATTGCTCTTGCTCTGGGCCAGGCTTCTAGCTACTGTTCATGCACAGGGACTTTTTTGCCTGCAGAGACTCACTTATGTAAGGGTGGCTGAGCCCTTACATGTATTTTAACTACACCTAAATTAGCAGTGTGTATAACAAGGGCACTTGTAGCTGCTAACAGCTCGTCTTGGCACCAGAAGCTCATCTAGGCATATGTATGAGATATGCTCTGAATTACAGTATCACAACAAATAAGCTATAATTAGATGAGTTAAAAATTGTCTGAACTCCTACTTGTTGGTGAAATGCACTACATTCCGGACGCAGTTTCTGCTGAGAAAAAAGACTTTGAAGCTGTAGCTTAGCACAGGCGGTATCCTCACACCCACCTCACCTTTCACTTGAATGGAGATTTCTGTGTGAACTTAACCATGCATGAACGGTCTTTGTAAACAACTCTGTTGTCTTTTTGTTGTATACCAGGAGAAGCTGAATGGGGTGTGTTTTTTTTAAATAATTCCTTTATGTATGGACACCCACCAGCATTAAGCCTCAGGATTTTGTTATTTTATACAGCAGTTTCACACTGTTTCACACACTCCCTGAATACGTTTCTTCCCTGCTTGGGCTGTGCAGAGCATCCTCTGTCACTCAGGAGGAGTAAGCAATTCCTCCCTTTATTCTGTGCAGAGACGCCGTGTCCCTCATCCTTTACCTTTTGCACACAGCAGGTGCACACATCAGAAAGTGTGAGCAAGGTCCTTGCTTTGAACTGCTGCCAAACAATACACCGCCAGCTCCAATATGTCTTGCTTACTTCAGTCTACTTTTATGAGGAAAAAAAAGCATCACCAAAAGCCTATTTTCTTTTTACTATACGGTGCTCCTCCTCATGTCATTTTGACAAGGTAGTTGCCTTGTTACATGTCTTGTATGGATCATTGACTGTGTCTCCTTCTATAAACATCACAGCTTTGCTCCAGCTCTGTAGCTGGAGCACTAACCCCACAGGAAAGGCAGCTCAGAGTTTTGACTTCTGGCCCAGTTCTCATGACTGCAGCAGCAGTGCATTAATCATCAAAGGCTCTCATTTGAAATCCCCATTCTTCAAATAGTTTCTTATTTGTCTCTTCACTCTTGGCTGGTTTTCGGCTTCCACCCACATGGTAAAGTCTTGTCTAATAATGGCAACAACATGAAGTCCATTAGGATTAGGACTACAAGCAAACTCACCATAACTCACCCTTTTGTTGATATAAGGTTGTCTTCTTTAAAGGATAGTAGGAAAGTGCATTTTGTTTAATAATAATACAGTTCTGACACTTGGGCCTGTGACGTGTGGCCCTGTGAGTGCCTGGAGCCATGGCACTCTACCCTAGATGTTCCTGTGCTGTATCTGGTACAGTGAAGTACTGCTTCCTCTCTGCACAGCTCCCATGGGCCATGACCAAGGGCAGGGCTGTTAGCTGCCCCACTGCTTCCAGCAGATAGCTTTGTTATACTTAGATCCTGCGTTTATTTCAAGACACAGTACTCGCCTTTCCTCTGCCCTTTCCCCAGCCCTAATCTCTGCAGGACCAACTGGAAAGTCACTGTCACGTTATCCCACGTGTGGTGATGGCTCTGGGGAGCAAGCTTAGCATTCCCACAACCAAAGCTGTGGAGATGGTTGTTCCAGGGACAACACAGATGGCTACAGAGGCACTGGAAGGCTTTGAACTCTGCCATCTGTATGTTAGCACCACATCTTTGTTCCTGTGTTTAATAAAGCTCATATTCATCATAATGTAGTTTCTTACTACACTATTGCACTCTACAATGTGTAGTATGGATTTTATCATGAATCTGGAGGAAAAAAACATAGGCTCTCAAAATGAACAAATGTGTGTAACTTCACTTTGTAAAACACAATTCCTGGTTTGATATCACAGCACAACATCCTATACCTAAAAGAACACAGAGAGAACCAGAAAAGAAGGCTCAGAGGAGGTAGGCAAAGATGATGTTCTTAGGAAGTTCAGGAAAGAGTGTAGGAAGTGACCACAACTATTGGGAAGAAATCATAGAATCACAGAGTCAGTAAGGTCAGAAAAGACCTCTCAGGCCATCTAGTCCAACCATCAACCACCATGACCACTAAATATGTCCCCCAGTGCCTATGTAGAAGATGAACTTAACACAAGGGGGGGTGGAAGGTAGCCACTTTTATAGCTAATCAACTACAGTTCAACAGTATCAGTTGAGCAGGTCAACTGCTTGTGTAAATGGTCTTCCCTAAGATGGTCAGTAGAATGCATTATCTTCCTGAGCCAACCAGACCAGCATGGGAGAAGTGTATAGCTGGCTGAGCCCAACACAGAGTACCAAAATTGAACAACCATCAAAATGAGGTTTGAAGAGAACAGCCCACCTATTCTTTCCCAGCAATTGGAAACACACAGAACTGTGATGGAAAACACGTAGATACTAGTAATAGCAATCGTGCTTGTATTGTGAAACAACTGTATATTAAAATTGCTGTATTATACTTGTGTTATAATTTCAGTATAGGGGTGCATCACTCTGGATAATCAAAATCCTGTATAATGTCAAATAAATAAATTTGGTATTGAAACATTACATTCTATTCATGCAGAATATCTGAAGGAACCTGCTCAGAGAGCAATGGGATCTGGCATGCTGCATGAACGTTTGTGCGGATGCAATGGAGGATGGGACTGAGAACTGGGAGCAGGGGAAGACAGGATCACCCTTTTCTGCTCAAGTGGGTGCTTTGCTGGGTTAAGGAGCAGTGAAACTGCAATGTCAGTTGTCAGTGCAGAGACAGGTGCTGTAGTACTCACTGCAGCGTGCTCCTCACATTCCAAGCAGACTTCTCTGCTTTAATTGCTTGCAGTCTCTCAAAAATGGGCACTTAATTCATTTTCTAATTTTGCTCTTTTGTGCTTGTTATTGTTGGTTTTATCCAAAGAACGTTTACTTCCCTGCATTATCTCTTTTTTCTTTGGCTGAAATTGCAAGGAGAAAGAAAACCATGGTAGCCAATCTCATACAACTAGAGCTGAAAGAACGGAACCCTACAGTAGCAGGTATTGACTGGACCTCAGTTAGTTTTTCCATTTGTCAGTGAAGCCTTTGAGCAAATGAATGCTGTGACTGGCCCCTGTGAGTTGTAGCAAGTCCACATCAGGTGGAAGCAATGTCTGCACTCTGAAGGCTCTCAGAAATGTCTCTGAAGTTTGTTAGGATGTGCAGGGTAAGATCCCCACAGTCACACAGCAGTGAGAGACAATCACGTGTACTAAAGCTGTCCAGCTCTCTGTAGTTTGGAAAATTCATGTGGAATTGTTGAGAGCCCACAGATCCAAACGTATGGGTAAGACGATGTAAAGAAAACGTTTGAAGCAAAAGAGTGAAGTATGTTTGGAATTATCTTTAGCAACATTTATTTAGAACTGAACGAAGCTTAACATGGCATAGGTTTGCTTATTTCATCTGCAGAAAGGAAGAGACGCGAGAGAGAATGATCTGGTTTAGATTTTCACAGAAACAGGTCCCAACTTGTTAAATTGCCATTGATTTTTACAGCAGAAAGAATGAGCCTCACATTGATTTAGACAAAAAAAAAATTGGATTTTATGTGGCAAACTGTCCTTGGGTCATGACAAATTACATCACTTTGGGTAAAACTATTAAGAACACTGCATTTGTTATGTTCCCTTTTTAAATGCCATTTTATCCAATGTAACTTCCTATGAAGAAAAAAAAGAAACTGCATTCAGTTCAGTTTTAATTACCAAACAATACTTCTGCATTCTGTACAGAAATAGAGAAGTGAAATTACAGACACCACAGATCATGACTGGAGAGCTGTCACCCTGCCTTAGTAAGAAGTCAGAGCTCACCAGCTGAATCACAAAACACACCAAAGTGCAAACAGAACACGTCATTTTAAAACTCCTTGACAAGACTGGGAACACTGCCTCAGGCACTTCTTTACATTCAGTTGACAAAGGCTCATTTGCCAAACCGTAGTCCCCCTGCTGCTTGCAGTTCCCAAGTGCCAGCCCACAGCCCTTCTCAGAGCTCAGAGCACTCCAAATCACGAGGAATTCCATTAAAGCTGTGAGATACATTTTGGTGCTTGTTTCAGTACGTGAAGACTCTCACCTAGGTTTCAGTCTAGGCATTCCCAGCCCTCCTTTCCTTCGCTTTCCATTACTGCCTTAAAACTCTTATCTAAATCAAAACGTTATCAAATGTAGCCCCACAGTTTTGGATCCGGCACCAGGGCTCAGGAGCTTTCCAGCCTTGTCTCTGAAAGGAAAAATGCATTATTCTTGACAACTTGTATCAAAGGCTGCAGTGCAACCAGTTGCCCAGTGCAGAGCCACAAGCCTGTGTTCGGGAGCGTTTTGTTCTGAGATGGGTTGAAAATGAAATCTCATTATGTGAAGTAATGAGGATTTGTTTATTTGCAGTTTTGTTTCTCAGCTGTTTTGTTACTAAGCTGACAGTTTTGATACCAGAACTGAAATAGGCTGTTAATACTGAAGAAGCCTCTTGCAAAGCTTCTCCTCCTGGGGATGATAAAGACACATGGCCTTTCCCTTGCAAAACTCCCTGGTGGTTGGGGTATGTATAAATTCCAGTGCGAGAGGGCAGGCTTGCCCAAATGCACTATTACCTGGGAAACAAAGGAGGGGCACTAAATTCCCTCTTTGATGAGGGTTTCAGGCAATCAAAGATGATTTAGGGCCCAGCTGTGCTGATGCCATCTTGTTGTCCCAGGTGTTAGACAGGAGATTCAGCCAACCACCACCACTGCTGGTGCCTGCCAAGCTCAGTGCCATGACATATCATTCTCTGCCCACCTGAAGAAATCTCAGACTTGAAGAAAATGATGAGTGCAGTTTCTACCACTGGTCCCAGCAGGAGCATTTACCATTTGCATAGAGCTCTATGCCAGCAGGCAGGACAGGATACCTCTTTTCCAAGAGCATCAATGCAAAGTTAAAGCAGGTAACCATCACTGAGGTCACTTGGTCATGCACAGCATAGGAGACGAGTGAAACAAGCAGCATTTCCAGTGCAGTTTGCTCTCCAAGGGATGGTGTACTTCAGGTGTGGGCTGGGCCCAGCCCTTGCCTGGAAGTGATAGCTGTTTTCCAGGCTGTGAGTCAGGGCTGCCTCTTGCCTCAGGATGTGTCACTGCAGGCTGCACTCTGAGGTACTGCAAGGCATGTTTTTACTGGGAAGGTGAAGGTATTTGGGTTAAATCCTCAGACAAGGAACTGGCTTAGTTCAAGCTCCCTCCTCTCCCCAGCTGCAAGGCACTTGAAGGCACCACAAGATGCCAATAATATCTCTGGTGGAGACCCAAGATGTTACAGGAGATTTGTAGGGACTAATTGTTCATGTTTTTTTATATCGCTTTGGCCTTTGCCAAATGAGGTGCCCTGTGCTGCCTCAGGGCAGGAAACACCAAAGCCTTTCCCTGAGGTGCAAGGTGGAGGTGGGACAAGTGCATATTTCATGCAATAAGCATGGTTTTGCAAAGGGAAACAAGGAATGGAGAGGAGATATCTCATGAGGCTTCTGCTGACAGCCATGGGTCTAAAGGAATTAGGTATTATTCAGAACCCACTGCTCTGCTAGCATGATGTTTGTGCACTAGTCACTGTTAGCAGAAGCTTTGCTTGGTGGGAGAGGTACAAGTCTCTACTGATGTTTAACTTGTCCAGAATTTTATTAAAAAATAAGTTTAGTCATTTAAATCCTAACAGCCAGTGCTAGACATGGCCATCCTTATGCCCCAGCTGGGGATGTAGCCCAGCAGAACACTGCAGCCTGCTTCATTACCAATACTTGCTCTTACTTGCTGGGAAGAGCAGTGGGCTGAGATGGAGTTTACATGAACTGCCTCCATCCTTCTCTAGTATCTAATCTGTTGGTCTCACCCATTTGCAGGGCAATTTTGTATTAGTAACACGAGCACCTCCTTGGGATTTTCTGTCTGCACCAACTGTCCCTTCCCGGCTGATGCCATGCCCTCCTGACCAAGGCAGTTGGCTGCAGCCTTTCGGCCTGGCACTGGAACGTGTGAGGTTAGTTCACCAGACCAATACAGAAGTCTCCTTCTTCACATTGAAACTATGTGGTTATGTTGTCACCTCAGGAACAAACTGACCCTTGTGGTCAGGAGCTAAGTTCCTCCATCAGGCCAGGATTCATTGCTCAGATGAAATTAAATCATAAAAGCATCCATCCATTCCACATACAATTCTTTCAGCATCAGCATGGTAAGCTTCTCTCCGCAGGTACTTTCACAACATCCTCTTCTTCTAAAAATACATACTTCCTTCCTGTGTCTCCATTCTTTTTATGAAGCATCACTTAAATTACATGTATTTATGGTGTTGGCAGTTCTTTTTAGTTAGCTGAGAAAAAAAAAAAAAACAAACAGAAAAGAAACTCCTTCCTTGGTCCCTTCCAGCCCAAATTATTCTATGATTCAATGGAAGTAAAATTGAAGAGCAATGGAAATGATTCAGTGAAGAAAACAAAGGAAAGGCACTTGAAAAACAATAGCCACAGAGCAGAAATTAGATAAGGTTTAAAAAGAGATGATAACAAGGAAGTTCTGCCTGAAAAAGCAGAGGAAGTGTTGACTAAACTGTAAAACTGTGAAGAATACAACCATTCATACCAAACCTGTTTTAACATTCTCTTTTGAAATACCAGTGGTGAAAAATAGAACCATAAATATCTTATTCTAAACCAGCAATAGAAGCTGTAGCTCAGCTTTCTTGGAAACGCTTCCCAGCAGTAGCAAAACAGCCAGCCAAAGGCAGAGTTCCACAGACGGCACCGAGGCTGAATCCTGCTCCCAAAGAAAGGCACAAAACAAGAAACAAAACATACCAGGGGCTGTAGCGCTCAGGCCGTGGTACAAAGGGCAATCCTTTATGTGCCAGCAGAGCTTTACTTTCCTGGGAAAGAGGGTGCCCTGATGTGCCTGCCAGCCCTGCGGAGGGGGCACGTAAGGGCAAGCACCAGGAGAGCCACCAAGCACAGCGGGAAAAACACAGCTCTGCATGCAGAATGGAGCAGCAGCTAATCAAATAGCCCTGATTATTAGTGATTCCCTGTGGCTTTCTGTAGGGCGCTAATCAGCACCTTGGCAATTTTCCAGCCTGCATGATTACATTCCACCTGCTGAAATTTAAACCAAATTTGGTATCTTTCTTCATTTACCAGCCTGACCCACCGGGTAGAAGCACCTGTGTCACAAAGCAACTGCAGCTCCCAGCCGATGGGATGGGCACACTGCAGGGTAGGAAATGTCCTCGTGCCTGTTTTCCATGTGTTAGTAGAGCAAGTCAGTTAATATTTTTGTTGTAGTTTCAGACCACGGGGATGGAAATTGTTCTGAAGGTACAAACTAGGGTCCCAGCACCACCTGCTCTGAAAGCCCTGACTGCAAGTGCCATCTGCATTTAAGGAAGTGTGTATGCAGTCAGGCAGGTTCTCAGATGACAGTTGGCCTTCACTGCTTATGTGCTATCATCCTGTAGGATTATCATGTAAAACCTGTTAGCTGAAAGGATTTAAACAGTGAGACTTATGTCACAAGGGCCACAGGCTGAGCAGACATGGCAGAGCTGATGGCTGCCCATGGGAGCAAGCTGCTGGGAGCTGTGGGCTGTGCTCACCTCCAAACCCAGGCACCTACCCCCTGCCTTGCTTCCACTTTGCACTTCCAGCCCCCAGACCCACGAGCAGAATCTGCTCTACTACTGCCACCACAAACCTGGGTTTTGCTCTTGCTGCTGGAAAACCTCGAGCCGGTTATCGCACACCCAGTTACTGCGCTTCAGTTAGCAAACATTTCTCACTCATCACGGTGATCTACTTTCAGAATACAATAAGGTCAAATCCTTCTCTCAGTTCAGTTTGGACTTTTGAGAGCTTAAGAGGGGGAGAATGTGACCCTGAATCTCCCAGCAGTCACAGTCGGCACTCTGAGCCTTTCCTCATAAATGCTCTGGGATCTCGAGTTGTTCAGCCATTCTCCTATTGCAAATTGCTCTGAAAGTTAAAAAAAAAAAAAAGAGATCCGTTGAGGCAAGCTTGGCTGAATGTTTCATTGTTCCTTTGTTTTTAAGCACATGGAAACTGATTTACTTCTGCTGCCGACCTCTCAGAGAGGAACAACTGCTGAAAAACTCAGAAAACACAGAGGAAAACAATTGGGTTTTAAACACGTATGGCCAAAAGCCCCCAAAGAACCACTTCTGACAAAGAAAAAAAGATTGATTCCTATTATATGTAAACGTTTTTTTCCCCCAAACCCGTAAGAACAAATGCCCTTTGTTTTCACTTTTGAAAATGGTGGCATTAATAGCAGGGAAAAAACAGTTCTAATGCCTGACTTGGGGAAAATGTATCAGCACTTCCCGTCTTTGTCAATGAGGCATTCCTCAGCCCTGACAAACACACAGGCCTGGGCAGTGCTGTGCTGCTGGGTGCACATGTACTGCTCCTGGAAGCTGTGTTCCCCTTTTCTACTTCCAGTTGTCAAGTTCTCTGCTTGCTCAGGGGCTGCTGGATAAGCCTGTTAGATAAATGCAAGTGCTTTATTAGTGTAGAAATATTCCTAAGCTGATCTGGTGACAATATTTTTACAGTGCCAAAAAGATTATGCCAGCTCAATATCTTTTGCCAAGCAGCAACTGCAGGAGCTGAACATATGATGATAGCTAGAAATGTGTCTTTTCATGGTTCACAGAGGGTTTTACTGAAAGCAAAACAATGAGCTGCAATGTGTGCACACTCCTTTGGTTGATTCTTTACCCTTTCTTCCAAGATCCATGAGAAATTCAGCCTGCAGCAAGAGGTGATTTTGGTTTTGCCACCAGGACAGCTCAAATGACTCATTTTCACCTTAAAATCTTCAGTTGTTCACTAATCCTAATACCAAAAAAGACATCAGTTTAAGAGAAACAACTTGCAGTGTTTTGTGACCTAATTATGTCCTCTGGCTGCAGGAAGAAGCTTTAATATGTGGATACCCTGCAGGCTCCTTTACCTTGCCAGAGAGATGTACATAAGTATGTATGTCAGCAGTGCAGTAACCACAGTGCCCCGTTGCAGTAATTCAAAGTTGTGTGGCATTTTCTTAATCTACTATGCAAGGAATAAGCAAGGATGAGGTCTAAATGCAGTAAGGCCATATATCTTACCTTATGAGTTTTGAAAAAGATAAAGCATTTAGCAAAATACAGCTTCCTGACTTCTGTCAAAAGGACTTCTACCCTCCTCTAAAATGCACTTACAACAGTTCTGCACAATTCTAAACATTCAAAAGGGGATTTGTCAGGCACAGCTTTCTCTCTCTAGCCATTGGATGCTAGTATCTGGTATAGTGGAAAGGACTGAGCAGCAGGCAAATGCGCTGCACTCCTGCTCTGCTTTCGTCCTGTTAAAATGTTCAATGACATTTTTCCGAAATTAATTCAGTGTATCTGCAAGTGACTTTATGGAGATTGCCTTATGTGTTTAAACAAACCCTGACTGCAGATGTAGGTTACATAACATTGGCAAAGAATGGACAAGCTGCTAAGAATAACAAAAGATAATCTATTTACCCATTTCACTTGCAAAACCCTCCTGCTGTATAAGTTCCTGCCCTCACTTACTGTCAGCATAATGTTGAGATAACCTCAGAGCTGCAACTCTACATTCATACCAACACAGGTGAGAGAACCAGAGTTTGGCTGCCTGCCTTATTTTGATACAAAATGGACATCAGTTACCACCAGGCAGTGAATCAAACTTCTGCATGGTTCTCCAGTCTTCATGGGTAAGACATCCCTGCTCTGAGGTGCTATCTTTCTGAGATAAATGCCATACAGCTGGTAGAAGCTGAGGACCAAACCGTGGCCAGTAGCACTGGAAACAGCTTTCACTGGAAATAAATATGAACAATGAGAACTTGAAGGAAAACTGGAAATGCATTTGTGTTTGGAGAAACCAGGAAGCACAGCACTTCTTCAAGCACAGCAAACAGGTCTAGTGAAAGGGCACCTAGTGGGAAGCTGAAAGCAAGCATCAGTGGGAGTATATGGAAGGGAGGATATGAGGGCATCAGTGGGGTGGGTATACAAACAGATACGGTCTGTTCTGAAACATAGAATCCTAGAATTTGAATTGGAAGGGACTCTTAAAAGTCATCTAGTCCAATCCCTCCACAATGAACAGGGACACCTACAGCTCTTTTAGGTTGCTCACAGCCTTGTCCAGTCTGACCTTGAGTATCTCCAAGGATAGGACTTCCATCACTTCTCTGGGCAACCTGTTCCAGAGCCTCATCACCCTTACTGTAAAAAAGTTCTACATGTGTAATCTAAATCTCTCCTCATTTAGTTTGAAAACATTTTCCCTTGTCATATCACAACAGTTGAGCAGCTAAAACCAAATTGTTGATGTGACTACCTGACGTCTGGCGCAAGGTCAAGACTCTGCAAAACTCTGCCTCAATTCCAGGGAAGGTGGTAGAGAAAAAGCTCTTGGAAACCCATTCCAGACATGCAGAGAAGAAGAAAGTATGAGCCATCAGCATAGATTTATGAAGGAGAAATTGTCCATAACCAACATAGTAGCCTTCTACAACAAGTGGCTTGGTGGATGAGGTGGAAGCTGTAGTCATTTGTCTTGACTTTAGCCTGTCAGCACTCCCATAAATTCTCATAGACAAGCGAAGGAATTATCAGCTGAAAAAGGGCTGACATGCCAATCTCAGAGAGCAATTATCAGTGGCACAAAATCCAGGTGAGGTCATTCCCTAATGGAGGTCATTCCCTAATGGTGTAACCAGACATTGATACTGAGGCCAATATTGCTCAACATCTTCACTGATTAAGTTTGCAGAAGGGACAAAACTGGGAGGAGTGGCTGATCCAACAGAGCGTTGTGCTGCTATCCAGAGGGACCTTGGCAGGCTGGAGAAATAGATGGAGAGGAACCTCATGAAACTCAGTAAAGAGAAACATAGAGTCCTGCTCCTGGGGAGGAGTCACCCTGTGCTGCTGTACAGGTTGTATGGAGGCCAACCAACTGGAAAGCAGCCTTGAAGAAAAATGTTCTTGGGGTCCTGGTGGACAACAAAGTGACCATGAGTCAGAAGTTCTGCCACGTGGCAAAGAAGGTCAAGATGTACTGCATTAGGCAGAGTGTTGCCAGCAGAACAAGAGATGTAATTCATATTCCACTCTCCATGAAGGATCAGCGAGGTGATAAAGCCACTGGAGTATCTGTCATATGAGGAGAGGCTGAGAGAGCTGGAACTGCTTTCCTTAGCAAAGTGTCGAGGGAGATATTGTTGGTATGGAGAAATACCTGATGGGAGGGCTTAAAAAAGACAAAGTCACTTATCAGTGGTACCCTGTTAACAGGACGAGAGGCATGAACTGAAACTTGAAATTAGAAAAAACCTTTGGCACTGTGAGATTGGCACATGTTGCCCAGAGAGGATGCAGTCTCCATTTTGGAGACATTCAAAATCCAACTGGGCACGGTCCTGAGTGACTTATTTCATCTGATTGTGCTTTGAGCAATGCTTTGGACTGGACGAGCTCCAGTGGACTCTTCCAACCTCTACAGTTTTGTTCTTCTATTCTGTCATTTCTAAATTGCTAAGTAGTTTGAGCTGCACTTTTGTTATCAGAAAATCAGTTTCTGTGCATGCTTTAGGGAACATGCAATGATATTAGATCCTTTCCGTGCATGATAACATCTGTTTGCTATTTCAGACAGAACATCTGGATGTAGCTTTTCAGATATTTTACTAAAAACTGGACTTGGAGACAGTGTGTATGAAGAGCATGTATTATATGAGACTGCTGCTTGACTTTCACAAGGTTGAATCATACATTTCTAAGGCTGTGCCATTTGCTTGGAGCCTCTGTACTTGACCAGCTCTTCACCTGTGAAGGGCTCCTTGGTTCCTCCATAGTACACGATATGCCTTCAAGTACTCCTACATATAACTGCAACAGCATAAATTGTAGTTCTGTATAGAGGTCTGCTGGCAAAACCAAGAAAAAATATGGATATATGAAAGTTAAAAGTCTTCATAGCTATTTATGGATATGTCATATTCCCTCCAGTGCAAGTTGGTATGAGGTACATAGGTTGAATCTGTACTAGAAAATGAAACAGTCCAAGGAGGTCAACTCACCTTGAGGCAGCTTGTGGCCACACAATCAAAAACTTTGCCCATCTGAGCAGCACGGCTGCATCCTGCCCACCTGAATAACTCTTTGGGCCATGCATGGTGTAGGCTAGCAAACTGCTGGTCCGACCAAGCTGGGACTGTGCCAGGGAGTAAGCTAACCACATGTTTATGTGCATATTAGGCCTGCCGTGACTGCTTGCTTTCCTAGGGACATATTGTAGCCTAAAACTTTGCTTCATGGGGAAGGTAAGGTATCTTTAGAATTCAAAGCAACCAGAATGGCTACTGTTAACAGGCTATTACAACAATGCTTCCTAAAATGTGGGCGGTTACTATTAGTATGACCAGAAAAGATGATTTGGAAAACTAATAGAGATGGTTAAGGTGGAGTGCAGGAGCAGGCACTGATCTCTTTGTTCACAGTGACAGGATCTGAGGGAATGGCATGGAGCTGTGTCAGTGGAAGGTCAGTTTGGGTGTTAGGAAAGGTTCTGCACCAGAGGATGGTGAGCATGGAACAGGCTGCCCAGGGCAGTGGTCACGGCCCCAGGCTGCTGGAGTTCAAGGAGTGTTTGGACAGTGCTCTCAGACATTGGGTTTGAGTTTGGACTGGTTCTGTGTGGAGTCAGGAACTGCACTCAATGATCCTTGTGGGTCCCTTCCAACTTGGGGTATTCTGTGATTCTGTCTTATGGTGATGAAGACTTCCTTCATACTAAACATGGCCAAGCATGAAACCAGCGTGGACACATTCTGTAGTTGCAGTGCACTGCAAGCTGGTGCTTGAAGGAAGCTGGTGATCGAAATGTTTAGCTGCTAGATGAGAAGTCTGAGTGGCCCATGCTCTCCTTTTGCATACTCTATTAGTGACTGCTTGAATATTGAAGCAGCTCCCAGTGCTCAGGGCTTCTAATGCAGTCCCTGCCTTAGGTTGCATTATCTTCTCTTTATTTTCTTTCCTTTTTTTTTTTTTTTCCTGAATGTTCTCTTTGGCCTTGGCTGTCTCTGGCTCTATTTTATGCCTCTTGAGGTAAGGCAAGCAGAACATTGCACAGTAATGAAGATGTCAGTATATTACTGATTTATACAGAGGCTTAAAAATATGTTCTACTCTTTTTGTTTTCTATGGTAGTAAAGTACAATAGGGAGGATAAGCCCTTGTTGAGAAAGCAAAAGATGCCACTATCACAACCTGTGGATTGCCAATGCCTGTTGCTTCCTCCCAACATCTGTTCCTCTGAGACTCTGGGCATTGTAGGTTTGGATGGTGATTCAATTTATACAGGTCTTTTGGTGCTCCACAGTGTCTGGAAGGTACTTGCAGAGATGCCTGGGAAGCTTGGAGATGCAGTCCAAGCTTGGAGAGAAATCCAGAGCTCAGGCACTTGGAGAAGGCAGTAAATGAACAAGTGTCTGATGCCGTGGTCCATCGTGGAGAAAACTGTCAACATAAATGGACTTTGGCCACTCCTGTTCTAGATTAAAATTTACTCTAAGCCTACAAAAGCTTTTGAGTTAGGATCACTGCTATGAGTGACATAAAGCTTCAGCTGCCACCATACAGCAGTGAGACACAGCCACTGTCATTCATGGTGCTGTCCTGGTTGCATTAATCTCAGCATCCCACAGCCTCACCCTCTCAGAGCTCCCTTTTCTCAACAGCAAGTTTTGATGCTTCTCTGAGGCATCTGAAGTTACCATTTCTACCCAGAAATGCTTAATGCCTTTCCAGTCTATGCATGTCACACAGAAAGATGTAGATGAGGATGGAAACCACAGCTCTTCTCACTGAGAAAGCATTATTCAGGATTGCTGAAAAAGCGTTCCTGGTTGCACACCCCAAACCTGTTCCCCATTAGCCACACGCATAGAAGCTCCCTGCCTGTTTTGCCACATGCCGAAGCTCATGAGGTAAGAATCTAAGAGCATTCACTGGCAATCATCTGTGGGTGTCTAAGTGTCAAGGAGTGGCTTAGAGTTGTTATGTTTTTAATTTTATCTTTTCAAGATAAAATTTTGCAACCAGAAAGGCCCCTGGTCCTAATTAGCACACCAGCCTCACCTTCTGAGGACCATCAGGTGCCAGACACCAACACCTTGTCCCACCATGGAATCTGCCCCGGGTTTTTCATGTTTGCCCATTCCTGGGTTCCCTCCCAGCTATCTCCCCACTCTATCTGGTTGCATTTGTTGGGTTCTCTTCTTCTCACCTCTATTCTATGGCCAAAAGATCTCCATAGCTGCTACCTGCTTTCCTGTCTCTGGATGAAAGCAGAATTTCATCTGCCTGCCTCTTTGCAGACCATTTATAGCTGTCCCAGCCCTGTCTTCTTTTGTCCACAATGAAAGATCAGTTTGTGCTTTTGAGATCAAAGGCCAGATAAGCTGAGCTTGGGACTCTTCAGCATCTCCCTCTTCTTTTTTTTTTAATTTTTTGTTTAACCATGGACAAAAAAAAACAGGCATACACAACACAACCCTGTAACATGAGCATTTAGATACCTTCTTCCCCCTCAGTTTGTACATCCCTAGTGTGCCTAACCCTTGAGACTTCTTTGGGAGCAAGAAATAATAATGGGGCCTTTCAATGAGGGCTATTGGATGGCTTGCTCCATGCCTGACTCCACAGGTCTTCCTGCCTTTCTCACCTCCCTCTGGCATCAGGAAGAGATCACCGTCTCCTGCTTTGCTTCCTGCGAGCTCAAGACTGCTGTTGTGCTGCTGTGGGAGGATGTGCAGCTGTCATCTTCCCAGGCAGGAGGATGGAGGCAGAGCTTGCACAAGAGCAAGGGAGAGGAGACCCAGTAGCGGAGACATTCTGCCTGGAGATAAGGGAGGGGTGTGCTGGAGGAGAAGGTCAGGCTGCTAAAGAGAGCAGCAAGGATGGAACCAGCTGTTTTCCCTGAAGGCTGCCTTTTTAATTTCTGTGTCAAGTTTGAGGTCTCATGGGAGCACTCATGAGAGCAGAGCAGCTGAGATCTGCTCCCCTGCCTATCCAGAGGGAAACAGCCAAACAGGCCACAAAACCAGAAACCTCATGTTATGGAGTGTTTTCTCCCCGTGTAAAGAGCTTTGGAGAGCAGCTACTATGTCACTGGCTCCTGTTGCAGGGCCTGTCACAGCAGCCTATACCCAACTGGTGATGTGCCATGAGGACAAAGCACTAGCATTCAGTGACTTCAATGTTGTCTGTAATGTCTCCTGGAGGCAAGACACATGGAGCCTGTTCTAACACTGCACAACTCGCAGATGTCTTCTCATGGTAGGTGTCACATGAACACAAGAATGGCTGATTATAAGCCCTTCCTGCCAATGGGCTCCACTGGTAAAAGCTGTTACAAGGATGTCACTAGTACAGACCAGATTTGTTTCTTCATGTTAAGAGATAGGAGATGCATGTGTGAGGTTGTCACTGCACCACCTCTCTCAAACTCTGAGCACAGTGGAGGAAATGTGATAAATACAGAGCAGCTGGTAGACAGAATAAATCAGAATGTTTAATATTAATTGCAATTAGAGCATTAGACTCACCACATCACATCATCTCCTGGGTTCTTCAAGACCAGTGTTAGTGTTATTCCTCATGGAAACAGAATGATGACATCCTAAGCAGGGATGCACCTGGGTCATCCCCACCTCCGGACAGCACAGCCCCAGAGGATGCATTCCTCTGTGCTCAGAAGAGCTTGCTCTGGTCTGCCTTGAGAACAGCTACAAGACTTTGTGCAAGACTGCACACAATCTCCTGCAGAGTCCTCTTCTGGATACTCTGGTGCACATCTTGAATCCTCCTTTCTGTGCCGTTTCTTAGAACCATAAAATGGTTTGGGTTGGAAGGGACCTTAAAGATCATCGAGTTTCAACCCCCGTACTATAGGCAGAGACACCTCCCTCTAGACCAGGTTGCTCAAAGCCCCATCCAGTCTGGCCTTGAAAGCCCCCAGGGAGGGGGCATCCACAACCTCACAGAGCAACCTGTTCCAGTGTTTCACCATGCTCACAGTAAAGAATTTCTTCCTAATATCTAGTCTAAATCTACCCTTTTCCAGTTTAAAGCCAATTCATCTCCTTCTCTTGCTACCTGCCCTTTTAACAAGTTCCTCCCCAGCTTTCCTGTAGACTCCCTTCACGTACTGGAAGGCTGTTAAAAAGTCCCCTCACAGCCTTCTCTCCAGCTGAAAAGCCCTAGCTCTCTCAGCCTTTCCTCATAGGGGAGGTGCTCCAGCCTTCTGATCATCTTTGTGGCCCTCCTCTGGACCCTGCTCAACAAATCCATGTCCTTCTTGTTTTGGGGGCTCCAGAACCGGGGGGGAGGGGAAGGCTGTCAGGGTGCAGGATCGGGGCGAGGGAGTCTCACAAGAGCAGAGTGGAGGGGCAGAATCACCTCCCTTGACCTGCTGGTCACACTTCTCTTGATGCATCCCAAGGATATGGTTGGCCTTCTGGGCTGCAAGTGCACACTGCCAGCTCATGTTGAATCTTTCATCAACTGACACCCCCAAATCCTTCTCCTCAGGGCTACTCTCAAGCCATTCTCCATGCAACCTGGATTCGTGCTTGGAATTGCCCCAACCCAGCTGCAGGACCTTGCACTTGATTTTGCTTTTCTGAGGTAGGATGAGAAATGCAGTCTTGTTCTAGCGCCAGCTCCCAGCAAGGCCAGATGCTGTGCTGTGGGAAATCAGAGCCACAACTGAGGGACACAGCAGGCTGCAGGCCATAAATGAAGGGGAAGAGACAAAAATCTGAAATACGTTATTTTGTGCCATTCTCTGAGCAGTCTTAGATAGGAGCTTCTTGCTGTTTTTTTCCTAAAGTAACATTTGCCACCCAGAAGTGAACACTTTAAGAGCAACCCCTGCGCACCCTGCAGAGCCCACTGGGACGTGCCATGCCCAGGAGCACCTGGGCGCTGCACACTGTGATTCACACAGAGGTGGTTTGCTCTGGGCAGAGCTCTCAGTGCAGCTGAACTGCCTGCCCCATTTCCCAGCCCGTGCAGGCAAATGCTGCCGCCACGAGGGCTGCCGGCTCTGTCCCCAGCTGTCGTACCAGGACGCAGCATGACCCTGTGCTCAGCAGAGCCGCAGATCCCTGCAGCCAGAACCCAGAGATGGTTTGGATCTGATCCGCCGCTGTGGCTGTGACTGTTTTCCCTCCTCCTTCCTCCAGCACTGTGATTTGCACTTCCCAGCCCGCTGAGCCTAGGAGGCCACCTAGGGCTGGCGCCGGGCTTAGCAACGAGCTCGTCCTGCTCCAAGATCAGATCCCAGGCAGGATCGTGGCTCGTTCTGCGCTCCCCCGGGACAAGCTGCAGGCAGGAGAGGCCGCTCTGCGAGGCCCGGGTTCCACGGTGGGGCCGGCCCAGGGGCAGCTCTGCACCCGGCTGTGCGGAGCAAGCTGAGGACAGCAGTGCGAGCGTTGGCCTCCGAGTGCCCGTGCTGTGAGGAAAGCGGGGATTAGCTGTGCGGCCCCTCATCTGTGTGCTCCTGTGGGAACGGGCTGAAGGCACAAAGCCCAGCTTACCGAGTGGCGTAAGCGGAGGATAAAACGGAGCTGAAAAATGCCAGGGAGCCGGAGGTCAGCGTGGTGCGGCTGCCCCGCGAATCGCTGCGCGGGGAGAGCGGGCGATTTCTGACATTCGACCTCGTCAGCTTCACTCTCAGACTTCGTTCCCGCCTCCCGCAGCTGCTTTCACCTCACACGACCTCTCCTCCTCCTGCACAAGTTCACCGAGCCACTTCGCGCCAGCATCCCTCTGCGGAGCCGCCGCATACCAGCGCTTCCCTGCAGGATTCTGAGCACTCCTGTCAGCAGCCTGTCTCTGGGTGCTGCCCTCTGAACCATTCTGCCTTCTCACTGGCAGGATGATTACAGCTCCCGTAGGTCCACATAACAGGGTAGTTTGGGGAAGATATTGAGATACGGGAATAAACTGGAGAGCTAAATTAACAGGTGCACACGCATATGGACTTAGAAAAGACTAGGGAGCCATTTCTTACTTAACACAGGCTGCTCACCCGGTTGTTCAGTTCGCAGACAGCTAAACCTTCTGAAGGAGCGCCCCTCGAGCTCTGGGAGATGAGGCGGTGTCGCTGTGTCACTGCCTCCTCCAAACCCCTCACAGGGCACGGCGCTACTCGGCAGGGGCTGCCTGCTCCCATCCTCTGCTCTGCCTGCTCAGGACACATTTCCACCTCCAGTTGGACTCCAGGCAGAGAAAACAGGTGGTGTGTGGATGCTTTGGCATCGCTTTGTTTTTTCCCTCTTCACTCACAGCTGTCTATTGTGACCCAGGAACTTCCTTGCTTTTGCCCTTTTGTTGCACCGGCAAGGGGCAGATGAGCTGTTCCTCCCCAAGCAAAGATGCTTCAAGGAAATTCCAGCAAATCATCAGGTCTTTCGGACTTGGTGAGACCCATGTTCCCTGCTACCATGCTCCAATGTCACAATCTTGTTTCTAGACTGGTGTTACACCACAGGCTCTCACACTGCTCAGCACTATGCTCAATAGCAACCTTCTGTTTCGCATTGCTGCCAGCTGGAGGACTATTGCACTTTTGTCCCTTCATCTGCTTTCCTAAAGAATATCCCCAGCAGTGTGTTTTTGCATATGCTGATATGCATAAGAGGCAGTCAGAAGAATGGGCCAGCTCCTGGAGGGACTGCAGCAATTCCTTCCTGCTGACATCCAGCTCCAGCTATCTAAGCAGCTGCTGGAGCTACCTCTGCTGTCACTTAAATTTGCTGCAAAACCAGAGCTACACACAGAATATAATCCTAATCCTCTAGTAAAACTAAACACGGTGACTGTAAACATTTGTTTTGCAGTTTCAAGCTGCATGATTTTTCAGGAAAGAGGACAGCTGTCCCAGAATATTGTTTATGATGCCAAGACTTCCAAGAAATCAGAACAGGGTCTTCAAGCTGAAAAGGCAGGAAGGAGTCAGATTACTGCAGCTGAACCGGAGCCAGGACATCGTGATGCTCACACAAAGTGCCACGATCAAGACACTATGAATGTTTTTGGGCAAGGAACCGATCACATTAACTTGGGGTGTTCAGTTTTGCTCTCATGGCTTTCAGGAGGGTTGCTATATCCATGATAGCACCTCATGATGGTAGGACCCCAAATCTTGTGCACGTAGCTCAAGGGATTTCTTCACAAAGGTACCACACAGCCTCCCCTGGCCACATCCGCAGCCAGCTGCAAAACTTGCCCTTCCCTGCACCAATGGCTGGGAGCTTTCACATGTCCAGCACCCAGAGCATCTCTTCATCTGGGAAACATCAGCTGCTCAGTCACCAAAGCCATGGACACCTGGGCAAACAAGCAGCAGCCTGGCTTGATTCTTCCTGTCCTGCCCTAAAGTGTGCATACAGCACAGCGGATGCCGGAGGCCACAGCTTCTAAGAGTCAGGACAACAGTCAGTTATCCAGAGGACAGGAGCCACCTCCTAGGACAGAATGGTGACTTAATGCCACATTTAAAGGATGCACTGATATGTTACATTGATATGCTACCAGTAGTGAAGCAGTCATTTTCCTAAGGGTTCTTTCAATTGCAGCACCTCCTGCTACACAGTCAGACAGATGCTGCATCAAAGATGACACAATTTCTGTTGCAGGAGTGATAAAACCTTTGCTATCAGTCCTCAGGAAGTACAAGAGTTCCTTTTTTGAATCTGAGACCGACTCCAACTCATGCAAGTGACAAACACATACTGCAAATTTTATTTTATTTCCTTATTACACAAACTTAATTAGCATACACCTACACCTTGATTAAAACAAATTCACCACCACATAAAAAGCACTCTTTTTATTCTCTAAAGCACACCTGTGAACACAGAACAAATTCTAATGTCAGTACATAAAAGCCTCTCTTTAGTGCACCTTTTCAATGCAGTTTCTCCATTAGTCCTTGGTAAAGATCATTACACCTCAGATATTTATATGCTCTTGCATTAAGCTTTGCATAATGCATCCATAATGCAATGCACTTTTAGGAATCAGTTAAGAAGCTAAATTAAAAGGCCCCGTAAGTTTGCTTTATTTACAGTTGCAATGGCTAAATTTTATGTATCTTACAGTCACTGCCAGCACTGCTCCCAGTTCAAAGGACTCACATGCTCCATGATCTCCTTGCATTACTTTATAGAGGAGGTAAAGCTGCCCATACTTACAGCTCTGTAGGTACCTCAGCTACCTGTATGAAGTATAAACATGCTGCCAGAAATATTTTTAATAGTGAATGAGGAACTCAACCATTAGGAAGAACAAAAAGGTCCTGCAGTTGTTACTGACTGTGGGAGCAGCAGCAACGCAGGCTCTCCCAGCAGTGAAGGAGTGCCAGAGCCCAGAGCAGTCACCTGATTCCTGCATAAGGACAGTTTTATGTTCAGCTCCCACTTCCTCCTCTCTTACATCAGCTCTTCCCTCTTTCTGCTGTTCTGTCAGATCATAAAAAGTGGGGCAAAATTCTGAACCATGCTAGGAAAAAAAAAAAGTTCTGGGAAAAGATGGAGTTCTTGTTGTAGGAAATGCAGGTTATGAAAGAAAATGGCAGCACTTGTGTAAAACTGCAGTTACCAGGAAACAGGGAGTTGTGTTATCTGACTAGAGATAGCTCTGTTCCTCCAATTCTACACTGTGCACCCAGATGTAGGTCTTGCAGCAACTGAGAAACTGCTGTAGAGATTAACAAATGGGATGCACATGCATTTTTCTGTTCTTAAGTACTTTCAAAACCAAAATGGAAGGAAGAAGTCTGGGAGTCAGGTAGGTTAAGGTTTTTTTTTTTTTCCTTTCTTACACAATAAGGTAGATTACTCAGCACATTCCAGGTTAAAAAATTACAGTAAACATTCAGTAACTGGAATGCATATAATATACAAGTACCATTACATTTACAAAGTTGTTCTGGACAATTTTCCTTTTCTAAGCATAAAAAAGTTAATGAGCTAATTCACAATAACTTTAGATACAGTGCTTATTAAAATACATTGATGTTAATCATAAAAATATTTTACTATTTACATGTACATTGTATAAACCTTAACAATAAGATTATGCCCACTTTAGGATGCCTTAAACGAATATTTAGGCATTGGCCCATTTTAGAGTGCAGTATCCCTGTTTTGGTCTTCACACCATGAAACTGTATCAGATTCACAGTACCTTTGCTAGTGCTTAGCTAAAAGACTTAAACTTTCTATTATTTAACAAACATTCATTACAAAGGGTCAGTTTTGTTTCCACTTGGTTTCTTGTTAAATCCTACCCCCAACAGTTCTGGACATTCTGCCTGGCCTAGCGCGATTTGGTTGCATTTCCAAATAAGGCTGTAGTTCATTTCATCTGTTATCACACTATCCTGCTTGTAGTCTGGGTGCTGTGCGATGAATTCCCTCATCCACCGGGCAACTGTCATTAGTTCTCCTGGGGGTAAAACAAAACCAAATTTCAGTTAGTGCACCTTATGTAGCAGTAAAACACAACATTCCACGCACAATTAATTAACAGTTCATGCTCTCATAGGAAACGCATTCCTACTTTTTTCTTTTTAATGAGGCTAAAACTTCAAGCAAAATCCAGCTGCCGCATCACTGACAGTCCCAAACTCTTCTGGTACAATCTTCAAAATTTCAAATCTTTTATAAAAGCAGCACAGAGAAAGGCATCACACTCAGATGCCAGAACAGGCGTTACCAACAGATCGAATAGCAAGGGGTCTTTAAAACACTTCAATAGAAAAGCTGTCTGAGACAAACCAACAGACACCACTACAATAATTATGAAGGGCAGTGAGGCAGCGGCACAGCTGCCCAGAGAAGTTGTGGATGCCCCAACCCCAGAGGAACTCAAGGCCAGGCTGGACAGACCCTGAGCAGCCTGACCTGGTGGGTGGCAGCCCTGCCCATGGCGGGGGTTGAACTGGATGATCTCTAAGGACCTTTCCAACCCAAACCATTCTGTGATCCGATATAATTTTCCATCCAACTCAGCTGCTATCTCTGCTTCATGTGCCCTTAATCACTCTCTTACTTTTTCCCTCTGGCAGCTCCTCTAGCAGAAGACAGGCAGGTTCCCAACTACAGCAGCTCCTGGCTTGCACACACTGCCCCTGCTTCACTACGCAGGATACTGCTGGCCACAGGGCAGCCATCAGATGCCCCAGGGCCCCCAGCACCAAGTAACACACACTGCCTATAGGAGACCTGTGTCCTTGTGAAGGAGCAGCTGTGAGCCAGCTGGACACCAGCATTCAGCCTACTAAATCTCACTCCTGAATGCAGTACATGCAAGCAAACTCCAATGAGTATAAGATTAAGGTAATTATGACAGTAAGACATCACGGTAGGCTGACAGGATGCATCCCTAAAAAACAAGTATTTAAGAAATTAGGAAAAAGCAGAAAAAACATGCAAGGAAACCTGCAAACAAAGAAATATGGGAGGAAGGAATTTCAAGGCTGGAAGACTATACTTGTGAGCAGACTTCAATGTTCATGATTTTGCAGTAGAAACATTACCATGCAGCATAGGAACTAGAAGGCATGAAACCCTGAAATAATTGGAAATCACATTTGAATGTGAAACACCCATGGCACAGCGTTGAGCCTGGGTTAATAACCTCTTCAGGAAAAAGAATACAAAAAAAGTATCTCTGCATCTCTCTTTTTTCCAAAAGCATTTTTAAAATCTAATTATAAGCAATACAAAATAATGGAATATTTTGGAAGCTCTGCTACTTTGAGGGTTAACGAACCTCAAATGTTTTCTTCTTACCAGTTTACTTTCTCTTTGTTAAGTCAAGCACCAAATCCCTCATCTGTGTTACCTGAGGGACAGAAACCTTCCACAAACAAGCAGGCTTTGAAAGAACATTTTCAGTGAAAGCAACAATTAATTAAAACGTGTTACCACTCTCTAGAGCTGCTAAAGCATTAAATTAAGAGGCAGGAGAAAGACCTGATTTTTGCCTCAGTTTTAAAAACATCTTTAGCTAGAATGTTCTATCGTAATCTTCAGTAATTAAAAAAGAATGCTACACTAATTTAAAACCAATGAGTGTATCACAAATAAAATTTGTGTTCTGACTCATAAGGCCGTGGTCCTGGACAACCAGATCTGGAGCTTGGTGGCCCTGCTTGTGGCAGGGGCTTGGGCCTTGATGATCTGTGGGGTCCCTTCCAACCAAGCCGTTCTATGAGCTTGGCTCCACCTCTCCTAGACCCATTTAAGAGCTGACAGCCAGTGGGGAAGGATCTCTTTTACTGGAGATCTACTCCAACAGAGTTTATTACATGAGCCCAGGACAGGGTGAGTGTCCTCTTTTCCTTAGTCTAGTATCATAATTACATCAGCCAAACTCCTGGATATACTATACCATCTTGATGGTATATTCATTGATTGATTCATTGATATATTCATTGATTGTACATATACCATCTGTATATTCATTGATTGTACAACTGTCTAGCTAAACTGAGCATGGAAGGCACAAGAAGGATTTGTACTTCAGTATAAAGCTGCTAACAATTGTTAAGTCCAGTTCTGAATGAAAGCCCTTGGCCTGCATCTTCTGCTCAGTACACCGCTGCATTTAAAGAAGGAGCATAAGAAGTCATTATATCACCTGAGAAGGCAATGCAGCATGAAAAAGGCAGGAGAAGAACCTGGTTTGAGTTCGAAGATTTTCACTACTTACAGAAGGACTTTCTTATCAGGGAACTAAAGACAAGTCCCCATGCTCTTGCATATCAGAGCTTAACCAAACTTAACACCAGCACACTTTGGAGCCAGGCCCTTTGCCAGGCTATCAGACCCAGCCCCACATACTCGTAAAAGTGCTGCTGAAAAAATATCTTGGAAATACAACTGCAGTTTGGGAGTAACGTACCAATTACTCCTAAGTTCTAAAACGGATCACAAAACATTTATGAACAGAATTAAACATGACCTAATTTAAGCCAAAGGACCTGTCAGTCCTTTGCTCCTAAGACTTAACACTTCACCAGAAAGTCACAGTTGCCACTAGTTCTACCCAACTGATAATTAGAGAACATCCTTATTACATTTGAAGTAGAAAAACAGCAGGAAAATCAGTGCCTGAAAGCGTCAAACATACCAGATGCTCTCTTTTTTATTAACTTCAGGTAGTTTAGGATGGTGCATCTTGTGTCCACATCCACCTCCATGTTTTCAAGGTAAGAATTCAAAATTGGGATCAAACCAGGAAAGACTCCTTCCTGTATGAGAGAACACAGTCAGCATGAAACATGCTTAGTCAATTCAAGGGGGACAGAGCAGAGGGGAAGGCTGTGTGTCCCAGGTAAAGAGGCTATGACCTTCCCGTTTATAATTGTATCAATGCTCATTAAGGTGTACTCTTCCGTGTCTGTGCCCGTCCCATTTTGTGCAGAGCCACATCCATCCACGACATTTCCACCTTCATGAGAGACAAAGGGAAAGTAGTAAGTCAGAAGAAATGCAGTAATTATTGACCATCATGTTGTTAGAATGCTTGCTGGGATACCTTTGCAAATATCCTTTCTGAAGTAAAACATTCCCTGCCGAACAGCATCTCTTTTCTGGGCCATCTTCATATTTTCATCCACCTAGCAAAGCAAATATTGCAGAGATCAATGGCATTACAGAAAGCGAGGACTCTCCAAACCCTCACATTAGTTTGGAGTCTCACTAGTTGAAAAATCTGTCGCGTTTTTAATTGCTTTACCACATAAGACCAAACTCTGGAAATAAGTATTTACTGGTTCTGTACAAAACCATGAGAAGGTGACACTATAAAATCAGGTCTCCAGCAGGAGAGGTACTGTTAGAAAATGCTACGTTGATCTTATAAGTCAGACTGAAAACAGAATGCAGCTGTGTGTAACAGGTTGCATTCCATCTGATTTTTTTGCGTGTATCCAGATGCAACTTCATTGTGTACAGACAAAAATTGCTATCCTCCTATCCACAGTCGGCTGCTTTTATTAACAAGGTCATTGAAGTCTTCTGAAAAGTTATAGCTGTTTCTAAAAAAAGTTAAAATAAATTCAAACACTTCCAGTAACGTTGTAAGGGAACATCCCATATCCAAACATCTGTGAAATACTCAGATAAGCTGCCGGAAAAGTAGTTCCACATTGCAGACTTCCCAGAAAACCTACAAACAACAAAGCATTGCTCCTAAGTTTACAGACAGAGAATTTGTCCAAGTTCTTTGGTAGGTGTATCCTGAGGGAATGAACATTGCTTATTTTGGACACTAGTTTTACTACGTTGCCTGTAGAAGAGGGGATACTAATTGCTGAATTCCATGTTTCATCTTTAATTCCTACCTTTCAAAGCTTTGCTTTTCAAAAGCCTGTTCTTGTTCTTCCTGTATTATGGAATTTATTTACACACTAGCTAACTGAACTACAGCAGTACTCAATCAGACGGAAGAGATCAGTGTAAGATTAGTCTCAAAAGCTAAGAGGGAAGTAACCTGCTTAGGTACCTCAGCTTCTCCTTCAAATACAAACAACAAAATAAGAACATAAGACACACACTGTAACCACATTAGAACAAATACCAAACTAAGTTTATTTGAACTCCACGGTCTATTTCTCCTGTAAAACAGGGGAAACATGCCCTTTTTGAGTCTCAAAACATTTTTGTGACAATGCTCTTTATCAGCATTTCTGTAGCTGCTTGACATTGTTGGGCATCACAGGAATTCCTATGCCATGAGCAAGCAGGACTTCAAGGAAGCATTTTGTTTGGTGTTCATTAAACAAGCACGAAGCCACACAACAACCAAAAAGGAAAACCATAATGTCACATGGCCACTGCTCATTGAGATACAGCAGCAGGACTGTAGAAGGAGCATGCAACTGAAATGAAGGCAGTGGTTTGATGCCTTTCTAAATAAGGGCCCATCAGCCATTTTTAAAGGAGTCACGAAACATCAAGAGGCAGCTAGCAATGCCCCTGCAAGCTTAACTCCATTAGATGGCAGTAAAATATCTGCAATTGCAGAAGTTAAATTGAAGCAAATTACTGGCCCAAATGAAAACTGACTGAAAGACAGAAATAGTTGTTCAGTAAGCACACTCACAGTAATTCCTAGATTTCAGAGGATAAAAATTAAACACGATGCAAATATTTTGCAATTAGCTTCAGTAAATCCCATCTTTCACACCTACCTTGGACAAAGGAATGAGAAAATCCAGTTTGTATGACAGAATCACTCGAGTTAGCAGTACCACAAACACAACATACGCAGAGTTTTCAAAGTCTGTTAACTGGACCTAGGCATGAAAGAATTAGAGATGGAATTACACTAGTGGGAACATGCCCATAGAAACAGATGGCTATGTGAGAGAGTTTAGAATGGTTGGACTCCAACAGTTCACACTGACGTGTGTATTCATACACATTCTACAAGCAGAGACAGTGATGTACGTGCTGGAATGATCGCGCCTTCAAGTGCACAACACAGTGTGGACACTTCAAGTTCAACCCTTCAAACCAATGCCAAAGTGCACTTGTGTTCCAAAAGGCTACCTAATAACCTGTACCTACAGGCTCTGTGTAATTAGAAATGCATTATAGCTTTTAAACTCCTACTTAAGGGACTCAACTCAGACAGCTATAAAATAAAAGCACTTGTAAAACACAAAACAGTGACAGCGGAATTGTTCAGTACCAATAAAAGCATGGAGAAGTAAGGTCCCTGGAAACTGAACAGGTCTTTGTTTGCAGAAGTTTCAGTACAAGCCTAATTCTTTTCCCTGTCACCCCAAATCCATTAGCATGCTTTGCTGTGCTACAGTGGATTCTCCTGTCAGTTACATTCCACAGTTCATGTCTGATTAAACACTGCTGTCCACTTCATTTGCATCTAGCAACTCAGAGGGAAGAAAACACAAGTAACAAGGGTCTGATACTGAATGGCAGCATGTCTAGTACTTTTCCACTTAAAAGTAAACGGATTTTTGTGCAAATTGACTCCCTCCTTACCTCCATAGGCCTGAATTCCACTCTCCATCCTATATCTGAATTTGGAGGGGGTGGTTTAAATCTCATTGTCTGCCAGTTTGTAGACTGAATGTTCTGCAAAGCACAAGAAATTATCTGTTGCAGTTAAGATACGCATCATTATGTAAGATAATCAAAGCAAAACGAACCGTCTTAATAACTCCCCAAAAGAAGCTCAAATTAACAGAGAAATAGTTCCAAATCGGTGATGACTCTCTAAAAAGCATAATACAACTATTCATCCTCTAAGCAACTCTGCTATACTTTCTTATACTATTTTATTTGAGGATTACATGAGATACTAGGCTGAGCTGAGCTGAAACAGGTCTTTTCCTAAGGGACTGATACATCCAAATGTAAAAATGAGTAAAAATACCATATTATGATTACAAAATAATAGCTATGCTATACAGATTTTCATTAGTTTGTGTAAGAGAGACACATGCAGAAGAGATGTCATGCAAACGAGCTTTCAGGAAGTCATACAAAAAAGGCAATTCCCCATATCAGTTACATACACAACTGGTTTGTGCCCTTTAATTTTGTTGCATTTAAAATATAAGGTACCATTTTCTTCTAAGTAAATGATTAAACAGAAATACATGCTTATAACTGCAAAGTCATATGCTAAAAAACTATCTGAAATGAAGAAGTCTGGAAAAAGAATATTCTTAGCCAATATAACCATCCTTCAACTAAGCAGTACTATAAAGAAAGAGAAATTGTACATAGATAATTATTAAATTCCTCTAAATCAGACACAACCTCAAAATGGTCGGATTCATTTGCATCATCTAGATGTATTTTCTCCTCAAACAAAGTCAATGGGTCTCGAATAAACAAGTGTGCAATATGCTGTGCCAAAAGGTGGTCAATACCTACAAAATGAAAATTCAGAGAAACAATTCAAATGCAGCAAAGGAGGCTCTAAGAAATGATTTGTTTTACAAGAACCTAAAGTGAAAAAAATCCAACTCTGTAATACTACCTCAACCCACCACATCCTGTTAAAGTCAAAACGATGATTTTGGGAAGGAAGGAAATGATTAAAGAGAAAAAAAGAACAAGGTCTTCTTTGGAAGTGGCAGCTGGATATTGGTGTGGCTGCCATTTCTGTTTTCTGATGTGCCTCTGTGTCACGTTTCCTAAAGCAGTTCTGTCTCTCCACAAAAGTAAAAGATTAGTACACAATTCACTAAGCTTCTCATGCTGGAATTAGGGACAGTTCCTTGCACAAATATTTGTGTTTTTTACTCTTAAGGTCACGGTGCATAGATACTTTCTGAAAAGGAGTCACTCTCAGGAAATCACAATGATTAAAACAAAAACTAAAATATCCCCATACAGTGCAAGCACAATTCTAAACCTGCTCATAATGAAGCAATCACTTACCTTCCTTTATTAGGTGCTCGTAGATATCTTTGTCTATTGTCAAATCAATGTCATTGTATTTCTCACCACATTCAGATAGATAACTGTCTATGGAATCATATCTGGATTTACTGATTCTATAATGGTTGTTCTTCAGTGGCTATATAATTTAAGAATACAATATTTTAACAGCTTGTTAACAATGTTACCTAAGTTTTGCTCACTAATGACACTTATGTCAGAATTATTACGCTGTTTTAAAAATCCCTACAGCCTCAAAATTATTAAAAGCATGAATCTTAAATGGAAACATTTTCCTGATGTAATCAACATTACCCCAACTATCTGGAAAGCATTATTATACCTGTTCCAACACATACTGATGCAGTTTATTACACACACATTGCTAGAAATAGTCTTAAACTGGGTTTAAAGCTGAAGAAGTATTTCAAGTAGACTTTTTTCTTATGTGTCTCAGATGCCAATTAATTCTTACAGAAATTCCTGAAGTTCTGGCAATTGCTCCCTTCATGTAGCTCCAGTTTACATTACTGGATTACGCAGCATCACCTGCTATTTAACTCAAACCAATTTCTGCCTTTTGGGCCTAAGCACAAAATGGAAAATTTAAACACGGACAATTTTAGTAAGCTGTGGAGGAGCCAAAGAGGAGTTTAACTGAAATTCCATACCTAACTGAAAAGGTATTTGCTTCTGTAAGCTGTACAACCAACATGACTGCTTACACAATCTCTTCTGTATTTACCACAACAACTGTCAAATTCCCCCATCAGGGACTCTGATGACCACAAGCAGAATTTGGTATTGATGAAAGTTTAACATTTTTCTCTGAAGAACAGCAGATGCCTCCTACCCATATCACTTACCTCCAGCCCCCTCTCTTCTCGCGTTCGATCATCCACAGATGCAGATATGACTCCCCAGCGACAATCAATATCGGACACATAGCCTCTGTAGAACGGAGATGCAGCACTCAAGGCCATCTGAAAGAAAACAGCCTAACATGAAAACAGAAGTACAGGCCAAGGAACCAAAACCAGTGCCTTAATCCCACAGGAAAGGGAAACGTGCATGAAGTACACATTTCAGTTTAGCACGCAGACAAAGCCCATACCACAAAGTCTCTCAACTCCTATCCCCATAAAATGCCTGCATTAAATGTCAGCATTTCTGAAGTGGCACCTAATGTTCTCCATACTTACTACCTCAGCATTTAAGGAACAGAAAGTTGACGAAGAAGAAGAAACTTCATAACAAGATCAGCAAATACGGTGCTTCTGCACTCATGAAATTCACCCAGCAATCTTTTTATTTTTATTTGGCAGGCACTTCAGCAGCAAAGCTGCAATACATCTCACTCAGAGTAGGAGCTGTTCAAAATAGGCCAATATTTATTTTATTACAATACTTGCTTCTACACGCTTACAAAGGGACAGATGTAAGTGAAACAGACCAAAGCCAAAAATTTACGAATTGCTTGAGGAGTGACTTCAGCTATTTTCCATGAAAAGCTTCCCCCAATGCACTTCAAGAAGTATTCAACAGAAGTATCTTTCATGTGTTTAGCAAGGTAAAGTTAGAGACATAAGCTCTGTGGTATCACATGCTTCTCTTTCAAACACTCCAAAGTGATAGCTCACATTCATTAAACATATTTGGACATTAAATGAATGACACTGTTGATGTGACAGCATACTAAGAGAAATCAACATTTTACCCAGAATACTAAATTTGTAGCTAGCATTTAAGGTCTTAATTCAGATTTTATTTTTTACATGTGGTGGCTTTCATACAACAAGGATGTGATGTGACAGAAGTGCATTACTCACCACAATAGGACAGATTGTAGCTAGTTGATCATAGAGATATCTTGCTTCAGAAATGCTGCAAGCCTGGAATGTTACCTAATGAAGGAAGGACAGTTGCTATTACAGTTTCTATAATCTTAGTGCAAGCATAATCTTCCTGGAATCAGAGCCTACAAAACTGTGGAAGAATCTTAATATCAGAAGTTCATGTGCTTTTTCTTTCAAGACATTTGGACAAGCTTTTGCCAGCAGCATCTGTATTACAAGCTTCCTTCCACACACTCTCCATGTTTATTAAAACACTTCAGATGACAACACCTCAGCTCTGAAGCCAGACACACAAACACTTGCCAGAACCAAAGACAACTGAATTAACATCTACAACACACGTGGGTTGATAATGTGCATTCGGGAACCACATCAGGAACCTACTCACTTAAAATGACAGTCAGATGTAGATGTAAAATTTGCTTTATGTGACAGCCAACCCTGTTTCAATTCCTGTTCTAAAGAACTGCCTTCAGTATGTTTGTGTTTGATCCCGCATCTGGGAAAAAACAGACTTTTTTTTTTGTTTACTGTAACTTTTTTTTAAAGAATGGTTTTGCCTGCATTGGAGGCCAGGACACAACATGAAAATGGACACAACACAAAATGAAATATTATTTACCGTTACTGACATGGAAGCTGTACCACAAAAAGTCCCCAGAAACTACCATTTCTTTGCAATTTTGGTGAAATTTGCTCAGAGCAGCATCAAATGCAAGATACATTTCTAACTGATTTTACTCCCCAGAGTTCTCAAACCACCACTCCATGCACTTCAGAAACACAGAGAGGGCCCAGTCACCTCAATACTGTTAAAAGATGATAAACAGATTAAAAGCCTCTGTTTCCTTCTTCGGAGTTCACACATTCATAAATCACAGAGTAATTTAGGTTGGAATGAATCCTATCACGACCTAATGTAACCTGCTTCAACTCTGAATCACCATCACTGGTGATACTGGCCTGAATAACATCAGTTGAATACAATTATCCTTGACCACAGACCATTAAAATCTCCAACAAAGGCACAGATTCCTAACCTGCCACTGAAGCCCTTCCCACCTGTGAGCAAGATTAAAAAAAAAAAAAAACAACAAAACAAAACAAAAATCCCAAAGCAAATCAGAAACATCCAGAACATCTCAGGCTCAGTGCACGAAGCCTAAACAAGGGCAGGAGCACAGCACTCTGCCTTGTTGCTCACAGGGGACAGTGCCCATGCAAATGATCCCAACTGAGCTGATCAGGATACTTTCTGACCCCAAAAATACCTCAAATCAAGTTGCATTCTATGTGTGTGGTGAGAAAAAGACAAAGTCTACACTACAAACTACAGAAAACAAGCAGGGAGCACGTTATAAGGAATTAACAGTGCTTGGTCTTGGTTGTAAGGAATTAACAGCTAACACATAAGCAGCTGCTTACAGCACCCGACAACTTTGTTTTCATTCTCCTTTTCACAAAAACAAGAGTACTGAATTTAACCACTGATTTTAAGCTTGATAAAAAGCAAAACTGTGTTCTATAAACAGAGATTAACTTTTTTTTTTTTTTAAAGTTCAAACAGTGACTGAAAGCAGAGGCTGGATTTCTTTGTTGGTCATGCATCATAAAAAGAGCTGGCACAAAATAGGCTGCATATAATATAATATTGCATGTGTTTACTTCACACACATTTCACTATTTCATCATATTCTCCCTAGTTTACCTACAGCAACAAGTAATCATACTCAGCTGTTGTCCAAAACACTTTATCTGTTCACCTTTTTAACTTTCTTAGCCTCAAACAGAAGCGTTTTGAATGTGGTTATTTCTGCCAGTGTGGTGAAACAATAGGGGAATTTTCTTTAATCCTCTGGAAACAGAACACAACCCTATTCCTCACCCTGCTTACAAGCTGCTAGTGCTGGCAACAGGCAGATTTTAACAACAGTCAAATACATCATTGCTGCCTAAGACATCATCCCCACTGGGCTACTGTGAAAGAGAAACACTGACACAAACAAACAAAACTACAAATTAGATTGTACCAGATTGAAAGAATTAAAGAAAACAACACTGGGATTTAAACTGGACACTCTGAGTCCAGCAAATGAATAAAAGAAAAGTAAAAAGAGGGAATGTATTAACAGAGGAAATAAAAGCAGCATGTCCCTCATTAAGCAGGAACAGGAGGCAGCTGCCCACGTAGATTTGGTAGGCTCATGGTGAAAGAAGTGAGAAGGTAGCTTCTTGATAGGTAGCTAAAAATATGCATTAATGAGGAAATTTGTATGCAGGAGTTAAAGCTGTTTGTAAAGAAATATATACAGAAAAGAGCTATTAATTTCTTAAAGGTGCTCCAATGACCTCTTGTCACTCTTCGCTTTTACTGTTCTAAGAATTGGGAAGAGAAAAAAAATACATGGTGAATAGCCAAAAAAAACCTAACCAAATCACATTTCTACTAGGCAGTTCAGTTTGCATTTCCACCAGGCTCTTTGGATACGCCTGAAGGAAGACAACAGAAGATCTTTCACACTTCAAAAACAGAGTTTCAGGAGAAGGTCCGTGACAGGGATGTGGCCAGTTCAAGCAAATCCTTTCAGCAAAATATCAAATTACCACTGAACATTTGCAGAAAATAGACATAGGGTAGGCAAACAAATCTGGATTTTAAGAAGGCACTGTCACACACAAAACTGTTATTTTACTTCCCCTTTTGCCACACTGAAAACACATCAACTACATTAAGCTACAGCAATGAGACATAAGGTAACTTAAAAAACAAACAAACAGTTTAGGAAAGATGACATTCAGTTACATCTCAAAAGTAGATGTATTTACCTGAAGACAGCAGTTGCCCATTCCAAACCCCATAGCGTCCATATATATAAAGTCTGGTTTCGCTGCTTTTGCTGCTTCTCCATCATCGTTAGGAAATGTTTCTATAAACGGTGATGGCGTATTCTTATCTTTAAAGACTGTGTGGAGAACACAGATATTCAGTAACTCAGAGTAACAGACTGAACACTGACTTTGAAAAAGAAGAAACGATACATTGGATTCACTCACTTGGTACATTTATGACAACCTTCTCTCCTCTTCGGTGCCGAATGTTTCTGGTCAGCGTACTGAGATAAGAATATATAGTTTCACAGTTAATTTCTCATTAATATTCAATACTTCAGAACATAAGCTTCCTGTTTGCTTTGAGCCTTTCTTTCGGGATCTTTCTTTCCCTGATTTACAGACTATAACAGACTCTAAACTGAATTTTTCTTCACTGGAGTCAGTCCTATTTTGAGGGACTGATGGGCAGAAGTAATGGGCTGCTGACCTGAAGAAAACAAGGGTAAGTGAAAAGGTACTGCTTAGTTTTTAAATGACATATTTGATTCTCTGAAGTCTCACCCTATGCTCAAACCCCTTCCTGGACCATACAAGTTATCTGACACTCTGCTCCACTTTGGGTGAACCTGGCTAAGTTCAGTACACTGCGACGTTGCTGAAATAAAATGCACTGCAACATACCTGAACAAGAGCTGGATCAACAGTGAGCAAAGTGGTTAACCACAGGATTTCTAACTGGAAACAATTTTGCAGGAACCAAATCAACACCATTTGTCTGATAATGTCATGAAACTACTATATGAAATCCCTTGAGCTTAACAGTTTACTTAAAGTCACTGATAAAAAACACACAGCATCACAACATCTCTGTCCAAGACCCTGGGATACATGCAGCCAAGTAGCTTTCTTTCAAAGGTATGCCTGTAATAATTCAGTGAAGAAAAACATCTGGCTTCCCATTCACACTCCCCAAATACTCTTACCTAAATCTAGGATGTTTATTGATGGCTTCATCTGGAAAGAAGAGGGATTTTGAAGCTCCTCCTTCCACTGGTGTTGGCTTATATTCTGGCAGCGTAAAACCAGGACACCCTAACCTATGAAATACAACAGTGAGAGTCCAAGTCGTTAAGAAAACAGACTGATTTTAGAAGTGTCAGATGACCTAAGATAAGAATTCTGGTATGCGAAGGAATAAAAAGATTTTTAAAAGCTTGTCACAACTTGTGATTTCGGAGCTTTGAAGAATCCTCAAAATGGGAGAAACAATAGTAAGCAAGGAAAAGATACACCTATTAGGCATAAAATGCTGAGAGATGATAAAGAAAATCAAAATAAAGTCTTTCGCTTTGGAGTCCTCCTTGCAAGTTTAAGAACCATCTGAAACAAGAAAAAGTAGCTTTTCAATACCAGCTGAGTCAAATAACGTAAAGCTGCATAAAATTAATTCCTCCATACTGCAGAGTAAATAAATAAAGCCGGAATTACCCAGAAAGACTCCAATATTTGGCTATATGAAAACAGTTATAATCAAGTTACTCAAAATACCAATAAGGATATTCATATTCCTGTAAAAATGACTTATGTTCAATATATATTTCACTACTGCTTTCTTCTTAGCTGAAGTATCCAAGCTGTCCCACAACATTTAAATCCAACTTTATCACTTACATGATGAATCAGAAAGAACGCTGTAATTGCATCGCTCCAGTCCAGAAAGAAAAGTTTTCTGCTCCAGCAACAAGGGCTCACAAATTTAAAAGCTGGGATAGTCAGTTAGCTTCTAAGTTAACGTTATTTTTGTTGTTTTAACATTTAAGCAATTTATTTTAACTGAATTCATCTGAACAAGCCTATTCTTGGTCTTCCTTCTAACATTTTCTTTCTTTTCAGATGCACAGATTTTTTTCTATGCTATATGCACATCAACAGACACATTTGTATGCTACTGTAGAGGTTATAATAACAACAGAAAAAAAATCTCATAAGCTAAGTTAGCAGGATTACAGTTAAACAAATAGAGACTTGGAACAGCAAGACAGCATAAGGCAGTAACATGGAAGTATATAATCTAGGGAGAACAAATCCTGATGGATGAAGCTAAGAATCATTCCAAACATAAATCACATGTAGACTGCACATTTTATTATTCACTGGTGTTCGCTTAAGTCTTATGTATTGCTTCTACAGTCGCATAAAAACTGTCTGTATCTACAAGGTGATGAGTCCCTCTCTTTCCCTTTATTAATTGCAAGACTGGCTCTGAAATCTTCGTATACGATATTCACTGACATCATCTTTTCATTATGTTGCAGGGCAAAATGCAATTCTGTAATATACTGAACTACTGGACTTTATATAAGCCATCATGTCTAGTACAGTTCTCATATAGAGGAAGTGCATTTTATCAACAGAGAGTTCTTCAGGTAGAATACACGATGGCATTTTCATACCTGATACTTGCTGCTAAGTTACATTCTGTGGTGTACACACACTCAGTAAGAATTCAGGGCCATTTCATTCCGTACTACACAAGAAGCCAGGTGGTAAACCCAAATGCTTCTATTCTAATGCAAAACTTTTTTCACTTCTAAAAACAGCTGAGCAAAAAAAAGCAGCCGACCAACCAATGAACCCCACTGCTTTCAGCCTAACTATTTTCATTTATTCGGCTGACCAGAACTAACATACTAAATCCTCCTTTAGAACCGTGTTTGAAAGGAAGGTCACAAAATACAGTTTCTCCTAGGCAATGAAGCACATTCTGAATGCATTTCATCAAGAGTCTCTTCACAATGAAAGACAAATAAAGAAATGTACCCTTTGGGAACTCAGGAGAGGTGTACTGCTTTCTAGATTTGGTAAATACAGGATTATAGAAGTTTTAAATCTTCATTTTGTAATGATAATCACATTCTTCTTCTATCGTGTTCAAAGCCTTAAAAGGAAGGATGTGTGTGCTTCAGTGAATAAGTAGTATGAAAAAAAAAGAACAGGTCATGTTAGCCACATTTTACAAATGCTATTTATAAACATCAAAGCTTGGAAAATAAACAGAGAGAAGCCTTTTGTGTATGATGTGCCATACCAATCCAATACTGCAGGCTATTCTACGTACAATACTTTATGTTATGAATAATCAGACATTATATTGCAAAATCATCACAAATTAGAAGCAACCTAGAAGTACAGAAGACATTCATTTATTTCTGACTCACAGCAATAAAAAGTTATAGAAAGCAAGACTGTTAATTGAGTCATATTTTGCTCAATTTAACTGTACAGCTTAGGACATGGCTCTGGGCAGCCTGGTTTAGTGGTTGGCAACCTTGCACACTGCATGGGGGCTGAAACTAGATAACCATTGTGGTCCTTTTCAACCCAGGCCATCCCACGATTCCATGAAAAAGCATTTAAGTAGAATAAGGAGGAAAGGAAATTCAGCATTACACATCTGAAACAGCAATCTCACCTTGGAAAAGACGTCACAGTGCAAATAGCCTCATTTTCTTTCAGCACAGAAGCGGCCTCTTGCCTCCTTTTCCTCATGTTGTCTTGAACAGTGTTGAATTCAGACATGGTTCCCCCGTATGGCTGCCCAGGTGTGCCTTCAATCATATAGCTTCCATATTCTGGTCGCCAGAGTGTTGGGTGGCTTTAACACAAACAGCCTTATTTAAATATTTCTATAACTTTACAGAAGATGGATTATTAGCATGAGTTTCAGACAAATGCAACTTGAAAGAAAAATCTCCTAAAGCTGATTATTTGATGGAGTACCACAATGTACATTCCAATGGATCCCACCACTAGGAGACAGCTAAAAGAAGTTAAAGCACAGTTTTGTGCTAGAAAGTTTGTTGCATAATGCAGCAAGCAGAATCTGCTTAATGTCATCTTGCAACCGCCTTCAGTATATCTCAATCTTTTGTTTCTTGGGGTTTTAACTTGCCACAGCACAAAGCAAGGAAGTTATGCCCTATTTCTTCTTTCTGCTGCTAATGGAAACCTGGTCAGATATCATGAATTTATCAGGTTAAGAAATGAAATTAAGTTTAAGACACCAGCAATCACCCTGAAAAACAGCTTGCTTTCTTGACAAGCCACCTCCACAGAGTCCAAAGGCAAGCAGCATTTCCTTGCTGTTCTTTCACATAGCAGTGGTTTCAAGCAAAAGACTTAAATACAGAGGTATTTCTTCTCGCTGGCATTCTGGTCCCTCTACTGAGAAGCAAAAACAGGCAAGCCTTTCTGGATGACATAGGTTAAGGCGCCTGGGGCACAAAGACCTTTCATCACCACAGCAGTTTTTCTAGCTTCCTCTAAGTGCTAGCTCTTTTCAGTCAAAACACTTCGCTATCTCTGATCTCGTTTCTCTGCTTGGGAAACAAAGATCTGTTGCCACCAATTAGAAAGCTGCATAGAACTGCAGTTCTATGGCTAGCTTAAGTGGAAATATGATCTAATTACTGTTGCAAATTCCACAGGAGAGCAGAGGATGGAAAAGAACTGCCCTGCCATTTTATGTCTACCTTTCTAAATCTATCAAAAATGGGACAGCGCTTCCAAAGATGACAGCTCCCTTCAACAGACCTCATCTGCTCCTGCAATCAGGGATGCACTGAGAGCGCACGCGCTCCACTGGGCGGGAAGCTCTGGTATGCAGGCACTCCGTATACATGACCACAAAACCAGAGCAAGACAAAACAAATACCTAAAACTGAAACTTCTGAATGTTCATCATTACGTTCTTCGTTTTTACAAGGTCTAAAATCAAAGGTCCATGGAAAACCTGCAGATGCACTCAAAATCTTTCACCGCTTGCATCCCACTGGAATCTGTGAATATTGATACCTGTGACTTACGGCTTTACAAAAAGCAGACTTCAAGTTAAATCAGTTGTACAAAATCCTGTACAACATCACAAGAAGAGGAAAAAAAGCAACAGGAAACAGCTACTTACTTGGGGTTTATCTTCTCCCCCTTGTCTTGCAGCGTCTGAAGAACTTCTTCGCCACTCAGCACTAAGCGTACTTTCTTATTCTCATGGTCAAATTTTACTAACATATACTCCACCTTGTAAGTAATAAAAAGAAAATAAGCAGTTAGTGGTAGAGTTTTCTTCATACACAAACTCTCACTGGCACATGATTTCAAGCATCAAGCATAAAGAGATGTCAAATTTCACACTGAACTTAACAGAAGCTTAAAAAAAAACCCATGGCTACCTATGAATATGGTAAACAACACTGGAGAAGATAGCTGCATGCTTATTTCATCTTCAGATCAACTGAAGTTTCTTGAAATTTGACTTTCTTTTTTTTCTGACCGCAGATACTTCAGAGAAGGATTCTGGCTTTGTAAAGCTAAAACCCCACGCAAACTGCTAACCACAAACGTCTGTCATCCCACAGGTTAGTCTCCGCAGCTGATAAAAACAAAAAGCCCTCATTCTACAAACAGGACATCCATTTATAGTTCCAACAAGTGACTGGTTATCAAGGGTGGTGCAACAGAGTCTCATTTACACTATGGGAAGTCCACAGTTGTAACAAACAGCATCAGGCTGCCATAAATGCAGCTCTTAGTACAGCACAGGGGGCTTGCTTCAGCTTCTCTTTCACAGCCTCTCTTCCCTCCCTGCCTTCCTAACCTCATCTCGCTGTGCTTCAGGACCTCCGCCTGCCTCTATTCCTGGCTGCCCCCCTCACTCGCTCCTATGCCATGCACGTAGAGACCTCAATCCCTCAAGCTGCTGCTGAAAGCAACTCCAGTGCTGTGCCAAAGGTCTGAAGGAAACAGTTTGCCTACCAGATTGCCTGAACACTCAGAACACTCTCATTTCAACCTTTCTAATCTTGATGCACGTTTGCTACCAAAATTCCTTCACAGACTTGTAGAGCACTACCAAGCAGAGCACCCTGACAGCTGCCTGGACATTATAACCCTTCAACCCTTACTGTCACAACTCTATTTTCTGACATTTATTTGAAAGGGGATGCTTTACTTGCCAAGTAAAATCAGAAGTCATGGATGGAAATGCATCACAAGGGTAATGGCTTCAAAAAGTCCTGACTGGACCAGCACTGATACACAATGCTTTGTGTTCACAGCTCTTAAACCAAGCCCTTCACAACTAATGTAATGCAAACATCCAGTTCTAGTTATAAATTCAAACTATACTTCCACAGGTAGAATTTACCAGCATTTGCACTTAGTTATGATTTCTGACCATTATTTACCCAGAGGTACTTTGTGAACAACTCTACCTCAGTGCCAGGAGATTCACACAAAACACTGATTCTGAAGTGCCAGTGTACAAACTGGTAACAACATCTTTTTATACAGAGATGCATCTGGGAAAACAGTCTGGCAAAGCACAGGAAAGCCTGTGGAGTGTTTCCCATCACACTAAATGGATTTGTGAGCTTCCTAGTCTTTGGTTACTTTGGCATTCATAGAAGAGTTGTTGCTATCTACAGTGACAATGAATGCAATACTCTGACAGGGTTTATGATTAAATCTAAACCAGAATTATCTGACAACGTCTGTAATTGTATAGAATCTGATTATACACAAATCCTGGAGGGACTCATCGAGCAATTAGGCATGTTCTCAATACTTCACAAGATCAAATCTTAATCCCCTAAAGATAAATAATGATTTCTAGTTTCTGTGCAACACAGAGTTTCTCTGTGGTTTGCGTGCATTATGCCACAATAATCTGCTCAAGATAAGACAACAGCCAACTGGAATGCACTCAAGCGTTGATTTAGTTTTTATCAAGTGACACCTGACTCACGATTAGTGGCCATACAAAGGGATTTCTTTCACACTTCCTGGGTTCCTACCACAGTCAACACCACCTCCTGCTTTGGAAAAGCTTCAGCCAACTTACCTTCACTCCTAACCTATCAGGAGCACTTAAGTGCACAGTTCAACTTATAATACCTAGTCACAGACCTGTCTTCAAGCCTCCTGTGCACCTGGCCTCCACACTGCCCTTATGGCACTCTTCAGGAGGGACTGAGAACAGAAAAAGGTGAAAGAATTGCAGCTGTACTTCAGAGACACCAAAAGGCCAACATCTGTCACTGTGTATAAATACATTCCTGTGATGAGCCTCCTATCTTAAAAAACCCTATTGTAATTTACCTACAATAATCTGGTAGTGACAATACTGCTGTTCTTTATGAACTATATTATATACAGTTTAGAAGTGTCACAAAAGAAAATAAACCAGAAGAATGTAAAGCAGCATTAAGTTAAGAAGGCAGTAAGAAGGAAATCACAACGTTTTGTGATCTGAGTACAGCAGTGAATACATGCCATTTATGCACCTAGCTTTAGAAACAACTGCTACTCTTGCCCCCAGAAACACTGACTAAATCTTCAAAGCTGTCTTAACACACAGAAGATCTGGCATTAAAATTAATGAGAAAGAAGAACTTCAGACAGCTGCCAACAATTAGAAGTTGCTACAGAATATCTTGCCAACAGACAGACTGACTGACTGAATGGGCATTCTGAAAGAATTTAATTTAAGCTCATCAAAAGATTTAGCCTACAGCTAAAAAAGAGAAACAAATTCACAGTTCACACACTTTTACATTTAACTTGAACTCTTCATTCACAGACTTGTCTTGTTTTTTATCCACAAAAATGTTCAGAGAGTCGTGGCCAAACTGAAAGCATCAGCACGTCTGTAACTGCTTTGAGTCTGAAAGTCAATTGTGTGAGTTTCACCTCAAACTTACTTTGACAAACTCTTGCCGTTCTCTTTTCTCCCTAGTTTTAACTAGCCTACCAAGTGAGCAGCAAAATACACACTAGGTCAAATTACTAAGGCACACAGCTAAGAAGCATTACTTAAGTCTACTAGAGAAGCGCACTCTGCTGCTGTAAGAAAGGCAGACACCATAGATTCATGCACTCAGGTGGTGTTCCTGCTCTAAAGCAAAACATGTCTCTTTTCCCCATCTGGAATGCACAGTATGAAGATACCAGTGAAGACCAAAGGCTCCTCCCTGCAGTGGGGTGCACAACACAGTTCCAATACACAAAACCTTCTGACCAAGAAGGGTATGTTCACCTTGCAGAAATGCTGTGGACAGATCGCTGGGAAACAGAACTAGAAAATGGCGAGGAATATAGAGAAGTGAAAGTGGTAAAATCCCTCCAGACATACAGCAAAACTAGAAATAAGTTCAAATTCAAATGACAAATAAATGTCCACACCAGTAAATTAATTCAAGTATAAAAGAGCTACCCTTGAGCCAACATAAAAGAAAAAACATCCCTTGTCAGCTTCCTTCAACCACTAACTTGCAGCACACTGCAACTACAGAATGCATCCACACCAGCTTCACCCCGCTGTTTTCTAGAGTGGAGACCTTCAGCATCACAGAACAGTCACAGAACATCCCAAGCTATAAAGGATCCACAAGGATCACTGAATCCAGCTCCTGGCTCCACACAGGACCATGCAAAATTCAAACTCTGTGTTTGAGAGCATTGCATAAACACTCCTTGAACTTGGCAGCCTGTTCCATGCCTGCTGTCCTCCAGTGAAGAACCATTCCCTCACCCAATCTAATCCTCTCCTGACACAGACCCATGCCGTTCCCCAGGGCCATCGCTGTCAGCAGAAAGCACAGCTCAGCACCGCCCCGCTGCTCCCTGTGAAGAGGTGCAACCGCCATGATGCCCCCAACGCACTGCCTGCTCTGAACACAGTAAGGGGCCTCTGTGCCCCTCATACATCTTGTCCTCCAGACCCTTCACCATCTTCACAGCTCTCCTTTTGACACTGTCAAACTGTTTTATGCTCTCTTCTATTACGGCACCTAAAGCCCGCACAGTGCTGGAGGTAAAACAGCCCAGAAGGACAGCCCCACCCCTCACTTGGTGGCTGTGCTTATGGACCTGGGGCACCTCGCTGGCAGGACAGTTCCTAGAACACAGTTGCTTCATTTGTCAGGTTTAATTCTTACAGGTGCCTGCTGGAGAAATGTTAAAACTTTTCAAAGTTCTTTCATGTTGCCTCTGTAGATTCGACTGCAGGCAAGACTGCGAACCAGCCTAGGCTGTGAAGGAGCCAAACCTCTTCCTACACAAGAAGCCAAGTAGCTGTTACTGGACTTGCCCAGTAGCAATGCTGAAGCTAATTGTTTTTTGGAAATGGGCAAGCATGTCTAAAACTGCATGCTACAGTTCATGTACTTCTATTAATTACATGTATTCCTTCTTCACAAAGCATACCACTTCAGTTTTAAGACACATAAGTCAAGCCAAGTTTCAGCAGCAGTTCGCAGAAACAAGAATTGATGCGCATCCAATGAGTATCAGTGTACAAACACACGCCTTGGCAGGGGCCAATTTTCCACTATCAGTCCCCTTCTTAGGGCACTCAACGTAATACTGTTATGCTAAGTACACCAAGACCAAAGCCTGGTTGATATTTGAGTGCCAAGGCCCCGCTCCAGAGTGTTTGACAGACGCTTTTAATGTACAGTGTATTTGCCATGAGCAGTTTCTGTATATAAAATATTCATGGAAGCATCCAGACTTGCACGTTGGTAAACTCAGAAATAAGGTGCTGAAGAGGCTGAGATTATACAACAGAGGGAAAGACTGGATTTTGTGTTGAGGAACATGGTTTAGTGGGAGCTGTTGGGAATAGGTGAACGGTTGGACTGGATGATCTTTTAGGTCTTTTCCAACCTTGGTGATTCTATGATTCTATGAAATAATTTTGAAAGAATTATGTATATAGAATATACATAAGAATAGAATAATAATAGAATGTATAGAAAAAGTTCTGAGAGGAAAGGGTAAGTTTGCATGCTCTCTGCCTTGCTCTTTCCTCCTGGGGAAAAACAACCTCTGCATTCACCTTTTCCCTGGACTTCTCTACCCAGGCTAATAAACTGACACAGACGAGTCATGGGAGACACAGAACAGCCTGGGATGACTCACAGACCACCACTCTTCCTCGAAGACAACCTTACTGATGTTTTTTTCCTTAGCAGTGCCTTCACTGGGCAACCACTGACATGAGTATTTGGAGCAATTACTTGAGTTGCCTTAACGCCAGTTCAGTAGCTGCCTCTGGATTCATACTTCCCCCTTGGCCTGGAGCTTAAAAAAAAAGAAAAAAAAAAAAAGAAAAAGCAATCTCTTCCTCAGTACTGAACAAGGTCTCCAGACTTTTGTTTACTGTTCCCAGAAGCCACAAAAACATCTACAGTCTTTTCATGTAGTATGCCTCACATATTTATGCACACATTTAAAGTTAACCTTTATTCCCAATAGCCTCAAACAAACAAAAAACCCAAGCTCTTTTCACTAGTTATTAAGCTCCATTGTGGCAAAAGATGCAATTCCTTAGAACATTTATTGGTCACTTACTGCATCATTAAAATGCCACATTTCATTAAAATGACAATCTACAGAAGAACAAAGGTTTAATAATCTGACTGCCCATTAAAAAACTCTACTGCAGGTCTACAGTGTTAACACAGAAAATTCTGCTTTTCCCGTAAGCACCTGTGATACATGTGATGTTTTTTAATGGAGTTACTTCCTCACCATTGCTGTCATAAAACACAGGCACAGTAATAACCAGCTCATAACATTTAATGAAAGGTTTGCAGGCCCACAAAGGAGAGTCCAAGTCCTGAGGGAGAGAACTTGGGAGGAAAACAACTCTGGCATCGCAGATGAAGCCGGTGCCCCCATTTCTCAGCAAGCCCTGAGATCACTCACACAACACAAAGCGCATCCAGGCTCATGGGACTGCAATCCCTATTTTCTGCCATTAAAACACTTCTTATTTATTTAAGTTTGTTACTCAAATGTATTTCCTAAAATGCATAATTTTGATCAAGCACCCTTGGAGCAGCTAATCCAATAAGCAGCCTGCAACTCTACACAAAATCAACCTACAGCAATCGTGCTCTTAAAGAACAGTAACAAAAAACCCAGTGTCACTGACGTTTATTACACTGAGAGTACAAAGCTGAAGCACTTCTGTACCACACAAAAGATGAAGATGCAGAAACAGACGTAGCTGCAGAAAATGAAGAGGCAAAACAGACCTAGCTAAGGCTTCCTGCCTGCTCCCCTCCCACTTGTTGACATCAGGTTTGCAAAAAAAAAAATAAAAAATAAAATCTTTTTTTGCACGTGATTTAACATGATGAGAGGATGTCCTGTGTTGCACGCACACCAGGAAGCTGGGCTACTCAAAAGTAGAGGTTGTAACTATTTGCATTCCTCCCCGGTACAAGACGTGGACACATCAGAGAACAAAGCATCTCCTCTTCAGTTGTTGAACTGGGTCACATCTGAGGTAATACTATAAAAGACTAAGATGATGTTAGTGTCACATTTCTCCAGTGACAAATTTAAGATACTCATGAATTTTTAGATTTAAGACAAAAAAGCACAAGTCTTTCTGGCACAGCTGTATTTTCTAATTCTCACAGGCTAGAAATTTTTGTAGACTAGTAATAGATAATTTCTTCAACTGTTAAACAAGAGGCCACAAGCTTCTACACTGCCTCTAGTATCACAAAGATAGAGAGAGAAAAGATGAAGAAAACCCCTTTCCCGTACCCATCCCTCCTACTCAGCCCTTCCAATACCATTAACTGAGATAACACCTCTGCACAGCAAGAAGAACAAGTCAGTAGCAAAAGAGGAATTATGCTGAAACAATAGATGGTAATTCCATGACAAGACGATGGCAATTCATTTGACATCCACGCAAGGGAGGAAGTTAACTGAACAGAATATTTCTCTATCTGAAATATACAAGCAGCAGATAATTAAAACTCCTTTTATTTAAATCTGTGATTGTGGAGGAGGAGATCAATGCATACTGTGGGGCCCCAATCGCTATTTATTACAAATTATGGCTTGTTTAGAGAAAACAAACAAACAAAAAAGCCCTCCAAAACATTCTCCATGAACTACAAAATTAGCTTTAGAAAAAGCAACCAACTATAAACTATTTGATGAAACACTCAGTATAACACAGCCAAATACCTGTAGGATTAGACTAAGAAACTTTATGGGAGCAACTCCAAACTGATACACAGTTTAAATAAAGAAAACTGAAAGCATAATGTGAGGCAAAGGACTTGTACCTGTATTTTTTACTTGTTGAGATAGAAAGAATTGAGAATCGCTTCTGCTTTCCTAACAGTTTAGGGTAAAGAAAACACCAGGATGTACAAATCTTTGTGTTTGTGCTTTTTGTTTTGTTCTTTTTCTGCAGCAGCAGTTAGGAGGAGCTTCTCAAATCCCAGCACAACTTCTGGGAGCCTTGGAGCTAAACTTCCCTCAGACCTGTGTTCTCTCTCCAAATGTAGGCTCCCACATATTTCCTCAGCCTAACGAATATTAGGTACCTTGCATTTCTCTTCCTGTTTGTTTGCTCATCTCTTCTGCAGTCCCATCTGTTTTAAGCTGAGGAGGTAATGCAGGCAAGGCCACGGCAGCAACCACCAGGTATAAAGAAAGTTATACACAGCAATTTCCACAGAAAGAGCCACCAGATCCATTTCCCACGGTGTCTGTAGAGCACTGCAGAGACGCACCATGTTTTATAAGGAAACAGATCAGCACCTACCACACGTGAGCAGTCTGAGGGAAGGTGCACACTATTTCCAGCAGGACTGGACAGAGCTGCGAGCTCTGCACTGCTGCATTCTCAGCACACCCAACCACATTGGCTCACAGCTGCTACACTACAGCTTGAGCAAGTCTTGCAATGTGGTCACAGAAGAACTGAGAAGGAAGCAGCTGAAGCGAATAATTAATCAGCAAGGAGGCTAACAGCTACAGTTGTGATACAAGGATTAAAGCAGGGCAGAAGTGTAGTTTCACAACTGTCAGCCAAATCAACCAGGGAAGGAATAAACAAGATAACTCTTCAAGGACACCTACCTTGTTCAAATCAAGATTTAAGGAGATATATTTGCATTCATTAGTATATTCATTAGTGTACTCAAACATTCAAAGCTTTCAAGCAGTATTAAATTCATACCCCAGGAACACTACCCTAATAAACAGCAAGTGCAGCTATGAAAATACAAAGGAAACACAACTACCTGTAAACAAATAATGCCACTGTCCCTTTATTTAGTCAAAGCTCAGAGGGGAAGTATGAACAGGCAGACACGTGACATATAACCCAATCATTCCTGAGCGCTGCCTCTCCTCACACGGCAAGCAGGCAAGCGCATTGATTAAGACAACTGCCATTCAGATGCATCCAGACACACTGCATCTGGCAGGGAGCCATCATGAGGAATTTCTGCATGAGAGGAATTCAAAAATGCATTGTTTGGGGGAATTTCACAGGGGGAGGGGAGACTACAACTGATTGTCTTAAAGCAACATGAGCTCAAATGTTAAAACAAAAAAAAAACCCACCCTTTTTTAAGGTGATAATACATTGGTGTTATTGCGAGCACAAGAGTTCATGAAAAGCTTTAAAGTACTTTCTGCTGAGCATTTTGAACAAAGTGAGATTATGAGCTCCTCAGATTAAGACCTGGCTATTTGTTTTTCTTAAAAGGAAAATCTATTACTGATAGCAAGGAAAACACAAAAGCAATTCATTGCTCTTCTGTTTTGTTTACAATATATACAGTAAAAAGCTAATTAGAAAGTTGCAGACGAATGTTAAAGAAACCCAATGAGCCACCTGAAAATTGTCTATGTGGTTTGGACAGAGGGATGGACATCTTGCAGCATGTGGAGTTTTGTAAATAAAAGCTTTAAGAAACTGCTTACTCGTCATCCACGTAGGCATCCATCTTAGTTCCTATGCCACAGGATACCTAACCTTTGTCCTTCTAAGATAACTGCTTTACATCTGCTGCTTTTCTGTTCCATTAGCTTTCTGACTGGTTGGCCGTGAGCCAGCAGTGTGCCCTGGTGGCCAAGAAGGCCAATGGGATCCTGGGATGCATTAAAAGGAGTGTGGCCAGCAGGTCAAGGGAGGTGATCCTTCCCCTGTGCTGTGCCCTGGTCAGGCCTCACCTGGAGTACTGCGTCCAGTTCTGGACTCTCCAGTACAAAAAAAGACAGGCATCTGCTGGAGAGAGTCCAGCAGAGGACCTGTACCTGAGTACCTCCTTGCATGTCTCTCAGTAGGCCTCTGCAGTCTTTTAGAGCAGTAGTGACCAAAACTTCAGTTCCATGTTTCAGAGACAGGAACGACACTTACTTCATACAGCAGATGAGCTAGATTAATCATTGTTAAAAAAATGCCCTAGACTTTGTCTCTGGTTTTAAATAAGTCACAAATATTAAACAGGAGCCTCAAACCATGTGCATCTGAACCCAAATTCATTTCCTTCAGCTGTAGCGATGACTTTACCAGCCTGAAATTCTGTAGGCTCTGGTGCAGTGTCACTGATCCCAGCACTGTGCTGTTCCTGTCTGGAAAAAACAAAAGCCATGAACTGCAGCAAGACATTAATACTGTAGCTAGGTCCTTGAGAAGAATTACTCAAAAGGATGAGGAGTTCTTTTTACAGTCCGGGTTTTTATCAAGAAAAAGCAGAAAACTTTAGAGATCTTCTCCTCAGAAGTAACACCTTGCGAGTCACTTTGCCAAAAACCCCCTGACTTCTCTTCCAGCACCTGCAGAGAAAGGATGCTTTGCTGCCTGCATTAAGAAGTGCTGAGCAGAAAATGTTCATTTCCATTCTCAATTTACAAGGTATAATTTAAAAAGAGTAAATCAAAACTAAAAATAGGAAAAGAAAACAGACCAAAAGAAGGTAGAAGACTGAGAAAGCAACATTATGCAGGAAACAAAAGAAAAGCCACAACAGAACGAAGTCAGGAAGACTACCACTTGCAAGCAGTACGCTACATGTTTCGTAGTGTCTCATATAATTCAGTACCAAATATAGTAAAGTCACGTCTTTAAAATTAGTCCCTGTCAGCACAAAGACAACAACTGAAGATGCACAGTGCACTTTATGGCCTAACACTGACAGCAGCAAGACTCACACAATGAAGAAATGGTTATGTCCAATTTCTTTAAGCAAGACAAGTCAGATGCCATCTAACTTGCATGTACTTCCAAATAAAACCATCATGTGTTGCTCACCCTTGCTCTCAACAGCTTTTCTTCTGAGGGGACCTCCCTCCAAACACTTCCATATACTCTTTACAGGTTTTTGCTCCTTCAACTTCCCTCTTCCAGCTCTTCTTGCTCGCATCACTTTCCCAGCCCAGACAGGCATTCAGCCTGCAGAACATCAACCTGTCCCATTCAGGGATGAAACAGATGGCAAAAAAAACTTGAATTATCACACGTAAGTACTAATGGATGTGTATCCACATACGCAGATCTGCATGAGATGCTGTTACTCTGCACACACGCCCACGCAGCACAAAGTGATGGAACTGAGCCTAGCCAAGAGCCACTCATTCCACTCGTCTGATCCGAATGTCCACATTAAGCTGCAAAGTGAAATTTAAGCAACAGCTGTCAGCTAGAGGAATGCAAACAGCAGAGCAGAGGCACTGCGCAGCACACTAGCACACAAGACAGCTTTCAGCAGGAAAGGTGGGAAGCAACGGAGTAGGTTTTGTCTTACTCTCAAAGAAAATTTTTAAACTCTTGATACCACAAATATCCTTCTAGCAGCACAATCCAGTTGTCTCATGTAGTGCCTGATACCTCTGCTAATATACAGTGATTAAAAGTTTTTGCATTTGCTGCACACAGAAAAATCTAGTGACTTTTCTCTGAGAACACATGGTTAACCGTGCATTGTTGTTGGGGAGAAAAGGAAGAAAACCTCAGGAGAATGTGAGACAGGCATTAAGGCAAGGATCATAAAGAGAGGTTTAATGATGGATAATGAGGCAGTTTGATGTTTTGTATTTTCCACAGCCATGAGATGCCAAGCATTAACAGGGAGTTTTAAAGTAGATGAGGCAGAATGGTAATTAAGGGGCAAAGGACACTTACCTGCAAACACGGCTTCAAAGAGATGTTTAGAAAGATTTTTTTTTAAGCAAGTCTTATTCTGCAGTATATCTACATCTTTCTTTTCAAAAAAAAGTTCAAACAAAATCTTCATGCTCATAGAAAACAAAGCCCTCAGAAAACAGACCTCAGAAAGCCAACGTCAGTTCAGCAGAGACCCTGGCTCTCCTAACACCGCAAGCAAGAAGCTGGCTGTCTCAGAGGCAACAGAGCCAATGCTTTGACCTCTCCAGTTCTGTAGTCAGAGTACAGAGCAGCAGTGGGAGCTGCAGTTGCTGCTCAGCTTCATTCTGATCAAGTGCCACCACACCGTTCTGTCAGCCCCTCTCCTTAGCGCTCTCGACTGGCAGCAGGAGGCAGGCAGCCACACAACGGCTCCCTGCAGTTTCATCTGGCATCACTGGAGTCTACAGCAGGTTACAAGCATCCTAAAGGATCACCAATGCTCTCTCAAGGAGTCTTACAGCACATGCTGTGTGATAGAACCCTGATATTAATTCGATCAAGACTAAGGTTGTCTGCTAGTGAGTATAAAGCTATCATATTTCCTCCCCACAACAGTTTTAGAGAGATTAGGGCAATGTGCCCAATACTTGCACTGTCTGCAGTGAAAGACAAACTCAGCGTGTGCTACAGAAGTTGGGTTTTGCTCGCAAGTAGTCCTCAAAAACAAAGTTGAAAAAAGTGTCTTCTGCCAAACTATATCTCAGTAACATCTTGTTAACACAGAAGTAATTTTCTTTATCCTGATTTCATTGCTACCATTGAGGCCTGTCGTCCTCCTCGATTACTGTCTACATGAGTTTTTAAGACAGTAACATACCTTCAGGCTGTGACTTTATACATGAGAGTCAAAACACACAGAAGGCAAGTTAGTGATAACTGCCCAGCTGTCAGCTGGACTGTGTAAGCGTGAGTCCACTTTCTAATAACCAGAAATTGAAGAAAAAAAATACGAAAACAAACTTACTGCTTTCCACACTATCTGCCTACAGCACAGCAAGCTACACAGACATGATTCTGCTTTGCACAACTGCAGAGTGGCACAAACTCAACACACTAATGCATGCCTTAAGGCTGCATAATACAAAGATTGTACAGTACAGAATAAAGACAAGCTGCTACACCTGAGGTTACTATCATTTGCTAAACCACAGCTAGGCGATGAACCCAGTGACTCGAACATAACAATGCACACTCAACAACAAGCAGCTGCTGTTGCTCACCTGTTCCTCCACACCTCCTAATGCTTGCCTCACCTTAACCACAGCTTGCTGGATTGCTGTGAAGTGCTGCTGTGAGAACAGCCCACGCTAAGATATGATCAAGTGACTGGCGCTTAGGCCAGGTCCTGAGCTTGGACAGTGGTAGCAGCTCAGGGAGAAGGTCCCTGGGCCAGCATGCCTGCAGATCTACCTCACCTACTGTGGATATGGAACCATACCTGAGAACACAAGGCTGACTTACACTAGAAGCGGGCACCTCTGTTAAAGGTTCATGAGGAAACCCTCAAGTTCAGCGCTGGAGTAACAGGAGTACTCTCTGTTCCATTTTTACTCCTGAACCTACAACTTGTGAGGCTCTTTGCTACCAGCACAGCCTCAGCCGTGCAGCAGCCACAGGAACACCAGTGTCACACAGAGATATATCCGAGCATTTCAGTTTGTCTCGCTAACCCCCGAGCAGCCAGAAGAACGCGTGGAGGACACGAGGTCTTGCCGTGCAGGAGAACGGCGTTTTCCACCGGTAACAAGCACCTGTAAGCGCCAGGCTCTGCTCCCAGAGGCCCGGGGCCGCCGCCAAGCCCAGCTCGGCGGGGCGGCGGCACAAAGCGCGGATGCGGCGGACGGGCTCCCGTAGGCCTTTACAGCCGGACAGCGCCGAGAGGCTCCGCGCCAGGCAGGCGCAGGGCAGCCCCGCGGCGGCCGCCTCCAGTAGAGCCCGCAGGAGGCCTTCCCTTCCCCGCCCCGCCGGTCCAGGACTCCGCGCGCGGTGCGGCCGAGGCCCGTCCCGACAGCCGAGCGCGCAGGGCCCGCCCGCGGCAGCACGACCGCCTCCCGCGGCCCCTCGCACACCGACCGCGGGGGAGAACGGGGCCGCGCGCGCAGCCTGGAGAGCGCGGCGGAGCGCTTCGCTCAGGGCGAAGAGCGCTCCGGGAAGCGCCGGGCGGCCGCGCTACGGCACCGCCGGCGGGGAAACAAAGTCGGGGCAGCGCGCGGGGCGGCCGCGCCGCGGGGACTCACCTCGTCGCCCCACTTGAGGACGTCCTTGTGGCGGTCGCGCAGCGCGCGGTAGATGTGGAGGAACTGGAGGATGCCGTGCTTCCGCACGTGCTCCGCGTACCGCCGCGTCTCCTCCCAGCTCAGCGGCGAGCCCTGCGACAGCAGCCCCATGCCGGCCCCGGGTAGCGAGGGAGATCGGAAACGAGCGGCAAGCCGCAGCACGACCTCGGAACGATCTGCGCCGAGCGCCGCGCTGCGCGGCGGGTCCAAGCCCGGCGCCGCACGTGACGGCGGCGGCGCGTCAGGCCGTGACTCAGCACTTTCCGCCGGCAGCCCCGCCCCGCCGCTCCGCCCGGCTCCTGCGCCCCGCGGGCAGCTCCGCGGGCACGGCGGAGGAGGTAGCGGTGCTGGGGCGTGAGAGCCGGGTAGTTCGGCCCGGCCCTCCTGGAGGATCGAGGGATGCGAGACGTTCACTCCTGCCGGACAAAGGCAGGGAAGGAGCTTACGCAGTTCGTTCCTGCACGTTTGTCTGTGTAAGCACCTGGCTGCGGCGAGATGGGAGCTAGGGTCCTCTTGAGACAAGTCAATAGACAGTTTCAGATTCAGAAGGCAGCACCTCGCCCTGCCGAGCCGGTTGTGCTCGGGCCGCGCTTCCCGCGCTGCGGTTGTGTCCCGTTGTGCCGAGGGGAGAGAGGCCGCGGCTCATTGCCTCGGGGCGAACCGGAGCCACGTTCGTCACGGGGAAGGCGGGAAGTGTCACGCTGTGCATTGTAGGCTCGATACAAAACGGAAGAAGGGCTGTGTCGCTGCTATCAAAAGCGTCATCTAAATAAGGAGACGAGCAAGAAGCTGAACCTTAGGTGAAGGGAGAGACTTGCTTCTGAGAGCGCTGTCCTTTCTGGGCACCATTAAAAAGCAAGGGATGTGAGGAAGTTTGCAAAGCAGACGAGGGCTCAGATTTGGCAATTCATTCTGCCTGAGCCCTGTTTTTCATTCTATTCACACAGCTACTTCTTTGTAGGCCTTTGGGGAAAGCATGGCTGGCATGCAGTAGGATTGCATAGTTACGGGTTTTGAGGACTAGTAAAACATTCAAATTGTGCTTTGAAGGAGTAGAAAAAAAATCTCTTCCATTAGTTCCAAAATTCCCATAGTCTTTCTGATTTTTGAAAAATGGGGGACTTAGAAAATCTTCACGCTTGGCAACAGAAGTCTGATGAAAAATATTGCTTATGCAGAACCAACTTCTTTGTGTTTGTGCTGTGAGAGGACAAAGTGTCTGCATGTTTGGCCCCTTGTATTTGAGGCCACTTGCACCAAAGGACGGAGATTCAAATGTTAGTACCACCGCACTGTCACCCAATCTCAGGTTTTCTGTAGGTTTAGTGTCCAAATGGGTGCAGTTGAGAAGTCCCATCAATACCAAATGCTTCCAAACAGTATGAAATGACTCTGCCAGTGGCCTCTTTCCTTCTCTTGGGACAGCTGTTCTGATTTTGGAGCAAATGTTATTATATCAAAGCAAACTGCATTTGTTATCATATGAATCCAGGTAAACCTGCCTGGGTTATGTAGCGTTTGTGCTCGCTGTTCACATGGCTGGTAGAGTGCTGTGTTCTGAGAGAAGTTTTTGGAAGCTTTGGGTATTTGTTATCATCCCAGAGTGCCTTGAGTGTGCTATTGTGTGTAATTACACACAGTCCTGTACATTTCTAGCAACATAGACTAAATTTCCAAACTAAGCTTTACACTAATGCAAGCTGCTATTAAACAGTCTGTACTCTTCAGCTGACCGTGAATGTTACTCTTCATCCTGAAATTCAAGAGCTCATTTTCACTGGTTTTCTCTTGCCACTAATATACAAATTCTTGAGTTGTTTCAGTGTTGTTGTCTACTTTTTTACCCCATTCTTGTGTGCTTATCAACTATTGAGGTAGTACACTATTTATGACAGAAAACCAAGCTACTTTCCTTTTGCACCAGTAAAACTGATAAAAATGTAAACTGTTCTCTCACACTGTGATCTTTAGCTTCACAGTGTGACATCTCAGCTCTGTTTATGAGGTGTTTACTGTCTTCAGCTGAAGGTCCTTTTTCCTTCAGTTCTAAATGTTTGTTTTGGCAGCGTTGGGATATATGTAGCCTTTTCCCCTGCAGAGAACTGTGCACAGACGAGTATAAACTATTTTAAGGCTGACAGGCATCACGTGCAGAAGTATTCACTTCTGCGTAACATCAAATATGACTTCATGATGCACAAATATTGTGTAATATTTGCATGTGTTCGTAATGTTGCATAATCATTTCTAGTGCACTTGATGTGATGTATAATGGCTTCCAATACACTTTATATTAAAAAAGAGAAAAAGAAGCTTTTCCAAACATACATGGTTGATGTGGTTGATGCGTTTAACCCAGTACCAATTTTCCCAGCCCCAGGATGTGACTTTCTCCAGACAGTCCAAAGGAAAACCTGTATTCGTTTTTGAAGGAAATTGTTCACTAGAAAGCCATTTTATTGGGAAGAAATACTTCCTTCCCAAAAATGTCCTTTATCTGAACTTAGCAATATGGAACTTTAATATGCAGACTCAGTCCAAATTCACTTTCCCTCAACAAGATCTGTGTTATAACTGGGCCAAACCACTCATTTACTGAGTAGCTGCTTTTCAGTCCCAGCTAGGGACTCTGTTCCTCATTTCTGAAGCTGTACCTACTTACCACACAGCAAATTATCATTTATTTGAGGATGTAATTTTAGTACACTTTCAGTGTTTGAGTGTTCTTTTGTTTTTGTTTGTTTGCTTTTTATTATTTTTTTTTTTACCTGTTGGGCAATTAGAATATTTTTTCTAATTAAATTACATATCCAGTTAAATAAGTATCAGCTTTTCCTTTCTTTTTGTTCTCCCTGCTCTGATTTAAAACAGAAACTTAATGGAAGAGCCTTGTCTTATATGAAAAGGAACAAATTAATTGCATCCAAAAATAAAAAGGAATTTACCTTTTTTTTCTCTTTTTTTTTTTTTTCCCCCAGACATGGAAAAATAATTTTCAGGTTAGTTTCAGCTGTGTTATGATAATGTTGAAGCAGCATGGTAACACCCAGAGAGGGCTATGCCAAGAAACAAATATTTTAAGAAAAAAAAAGTACTGAAGTTAAAAAGTCCTGGGTGATCTTACTGATCCTTGCCTCGAAAGCCATTAGAAAAGCATTCCAAAACTATCTACTAGACTTTCTGCTAGATGAAGATCAGTAGAGATCTTGAAAAGTTTTCCAGCTGAAATAGTTAAAGGCCTGTGTGTTTTTAAGTTGAAGATAATAGGGTTGTAGAAAGAGAATATATGGCACAGGACCTGTAATAGTGAGCAGTTGGCCTAGTGTTTGTATGTTCCTGTCTTCCTAGAACCTCCTGAGAGTACAACCCACTTCGTATTTTGAGTATCTGCTGAGCTGTCAAAATCAGCTGCCACTAAATCTCAATAAAGTAGCTTGGAGCTTTGAGAATATACTCGTGGAAAGAGGTTAAAGACTCAGGGATGAGACCGGGCATAGAATCATAGAATCACAGAATGGTTTGGGTTGCAGGGGACTTTAAAGATCATTTAGTTCCAACCATCTGCCATGGGCAGGGGCATTTTCCACTAGACCAGGTTACTCAAAGCCCTGTTCTACAGAAAGCTTTGTTTTACCAGCTGTCATTAGAAGTAACAAGTAAAAAGTAGATGTCTTGCGATAAAGCTGTTATTACAAGGAATAAAGAAAGGTTTGTTTTTCTTCATAAATCATCAGATAAAATTTTTGGAGTAGCATTGTTCAAAGTGATTACTGAGTTGTCATTTCTGAATATTGTGTTATTCTGTGGATACAATGAAGAATTCATTTGGAACAATCTCCTTTCAACATTTTAGAGTAGTGTGTTTGGTAGAAGAAAATACTGTATTTTTTGATCCAGGTCCATAAATTATGGTATGCACCTGTATCCAGTATCAACAGAGATGAGCAAATGTGGTAACTGCCTCCTTCTGAGTTAGGGGGCCTCCAGGCATTCCCTAAAGCATTGGAGAGACCTGTGCTCAGGCAATTGTTTTTTGATGCAGAAAGTTTTCCAACAAGTAACTCAAACTAAACAGATTATTTGGGTTAATACAGGTCAGGCTCAAAAGGTTATAGTAAATGAGGTTACATCAGGCTGGTGGCCAGTCACTAGTGGGGTTCCACAGGACTCTGTTTTAGGGCCAGTTCTCTTTAGTGTTTTTATACATGTATTCAGTGAAAGACTTGAAGATATGCTAAGTAAGTTTGCGGACTATGCTAAATTAGGAGTTCTCTCAAGCATGGAGACATCATGTGGAGACATCTTAACAGATTAAAGGGAGAGGGAATCACCAATAAGATGAAGTTTAAGAAGGGCATGTGTCAGATTCTGTACCCGGGACAGGGTAACCCTGGATGTACATACAGGCTGGGGGATGAGAGGCTGGAGAGCAGCCCCATGGAAAGGGAGCTGGGGTTCTGGTTGATGACGAGTCGGACAAAGCCAGCAGTGTGCCTGGCAGCCCAAAGGGCCAACGCACCCTGCGGTGCCCAAGGCCCAGCGCTGCCTCTGGGAGAGGGGAGGGGTTGTCCTGCTCTGCTCTGTGCTGTGCAGCCTCACCTCCAGCACTGGGTGCAGGTTTGGCTGCCACAATGTGAGGACATAAAACTGTTGCAGAGCGTCCAGAGGAGGGCTATGAGAATGCTGAATGGAGAAGAAGACGTATGAGAAGCGCTGAGGTCCCTCGGTGTGCTCAGCGCAGAGCAAGGAGCTGAGGGGAGGCCTGATGGCGGCTGCAGCTCCTCACAGCGCAGAGGCAGCGCTGAGCTGTGCTTTGTGTGACAGCGACAGGGCCTGAGGGAACGGCATGGAGCTGCGTCAGGGGAGGGCAGCTGGGGGTGAGGGACAGGGCTGCACCAGAGGTGGTGGGCATGGAACGGGCTGCTGAAGTTCAAGGAGTATTTAGACAATGCTCTCAGAACAGGGTTGGAATTTTGCATGTTCCTCTGTGCAGCCAGGAGCTGGACTCAACGATCCTTAGGGTCCCTTCCAACTCAGGAGGTTCTATGATTCTTTGATTTCTGAGAGTCATCCAGTGAAGGTCTTCCTGTTCTGCAGTGAAGAAGATGACTAACAGAGGCCTACTCCGGTCAAACTGTAATACTGGTTCTTCTCCAAACTAGGTTCTCAATTAGTGTCTTCTCTGTATAGTATAAAATGACACTAGATGCTCAGTGACAAAGCTGAAGACAAACTTACTTCTAATCCACTCCACATGCCAAGTTGTTTTCTTTGGCATGTCATGTAATTTGCAATGAATATCAGATGAATTCCTTTTTAGGCATAAGAAATGAGGAACAACAGAGGCATGACCAGAAACAAGGAATGTGTGCAAAGTCCTTCCAAAGGCTTTGCTGACAGCACACTTTTCCGAAGGACTGATTTCAGATATGTGCAGCCTAACAAAGCAACTTAATTATTTGGGTAGAACTGTCAGACAGTGCTCTTTTCTTGCAGTCAAAGAGGACACACCAAAAAGTCTTAATTCCACAATCAACTTCTGAAAACAACTCACAAAACCCTGAACATTAGCTGAATATGAATTGAAACATTCACAAGTTAGTTGAAAAGTAGAATAAATGCATAACATTTTTCTCTTTAGCAATTGCCTTTTCTTTCCTGCTATTCACAAACTGTGGTGTATTTATTTTACATAGAGAAGTTTAGCAGCTGTAAATAAAATACTGATCCATAGTGGGGAAAAAAAAGCATAATTCCTAAGTAAGATGCATTAGTGACCTGGATGAAGGGAGGGGGTGCACCCTCAGCAAATTTGCTGATGATATGGCTGGGAGGAGTAGCTGCCTCTCTAGAAGGCCGTGCTACCATTCAACAAGATCTGGACAGACTGGAGTGTTGGACAGAGAGGAACCTGATGAAGTTCAACAACAGCAAATACAGAGTCTTCACAGAATCACAGAATGGCCTGGGTTGGAAGGGAAGAATAACCATATGCCTCAGTACAGTTAGGGCTGATTTGCTGGAGAGGAGCTCTGTGGAAAAGGGCTTGGAGGTGTTGGTGGGCAGCAGGTTGGTCATGAGCCAGCAGTGTGTCCTGGTGGCTGAGAAGGCCAGTGGAATCCTGGGGTGCATTAAAAAGAGCACAGCCAGCAGGTAGAGGGAGGTGATCCTCCACCTCTTCTCTGCCCTGGTAAGGCCACATCTGGAATACTGTGTCCAGTTTTGAGCTCTTGGGGTTCAGAAAAGGCAGGGTTCTCCCAGGCAGAGTCCAGCAGAGGGTTACAAAGATGATTAAGGGCCTGGAGCATCTCCCTAATGAGGAAAGGCTGAGATACCTGGGACTCTTCAGTCTGGAGGAGGCTGAGAGGGGAATCCCATAACTGTTTATAAGTAACTAACGTGTGGGAATCAAATGGAAAGGGGCAGACTCTTCCAGACCCTACAATTCTGTGATGTAACACATCATACCTGGTTTTTAACACCATATTTCAAGAAAGGAAAGCAGAACCTGTGTCTGCTGTGCCAGGAGCCTTGAAGGGAAGAACAGCCATAATGCTGTGCAGTTCTCCCACCTTGGAGTGTGCCATGGTGGGCAGCCTGGGTTCAATCATCCTGCTTTGGGATGTTCTGTCCAGCGGCAACCTGGAGTCACAAGCTTGTCCTGTCCTGGGAGCAGTTCCACTTGTCCCCTTGTGGTGAGGTATCCTTCCCAGGGAAAGCAAATGTCTGGGAAATGTATAGATACCTAGCATGAATCTCAGTTTCTTTTGGACCAACAGGCATTCAGGTCATGTCCAGCACAAGGTACTGAACAATCACAGTATTAGATCTGCAAGCTGTAAATATCAGAGACTTCTCAAGACAGGATCTGATCTCCTATCCAATTTGTGCATCTGTTCATTGCCTGGCAGCTCATTTTGTAGTGCAGTTCTTTCTCCCTTAGTCATTCAATTTTGTTACTGTGGTTTAAATTATGGTTGATTGATTTGTGATGGGAATAGTCAATATTTACAAGATTGCTCATTCTGGAAGCCTTTGGCCATGTAACAATGAACCAAATGGGAATGATCCCCTGTTTTAAATGGCCATGCATACAGGTATTTTGTATCTTTGATAAAGCAGCAGCAGAAACTACCTAACCTTCAGGAAGAAAATGAGATAGCAGAGTAGGATTTGATAAGATAAGAGCTTTTCAGAAACTCCAGTGAAAGCTTTCCAAGTCTCTAAGTAAGTCCAAAGTCCCAAAAAAGGATCTGATTTAAACACTTGATCTTTTTGTCAGATTGAAGCAGGGGTGGTTGCAAGAAGATTATACAAAAATTACCTTATATTGATTTTTCCCCAAGTATGAAATCCCAGAGAGTATTTTAATCTAAAGAACTACGTCCAGTAAGAAAGACTGAGGCAGTCATCAAATACCCTTTGATATTTTACTAATAACCAGGACATCGTTTTCCTTAAAGAATAAGTCATTGTTCGCATGGAAAGAAAAATAATATCTGGTGTTTATATAATATTACTGCATAGCATTGGCTGCAACTGCAAAACTGGTGAAAAGCAATCTCAAACTTACACTGAGTGCCGTCCCTTAGTTTCTGTGTGACTTGTGGCTCTTTATGGCTAATGGGGAGAAATATATTTTTAGACATAATATTGCACAAAAGTACTTTTTTCAGGAATACATTGAAAACCAGAATACCTTAAAGTCTGCTAATAATTACATACAGAATAGTTTCCGGAGATCAGTTGCATCTTCTTCAGCTGCAGGAAGCTGGAAATGCTTTTTTTTTTTTGAAATTTCTCTAAGTGGAGTAATTGTGACAGTTTTAAAAGTTGGTCTAGTACTCAGTGTTATAGCTCTTTATTTTTAAATACATTTTTACAATTTATAGCCTCTGAGGAACTGGAAAGTGGCCTTAAGCATAAATAGCCCTAGTGTGCAGGTAGACAAACTGAGGAGCAGAGATGTCAAGCTGCTTCAGGTAGGATCCAGGATGCTTCCTTTAAAAACATACAATAATCATTGCTTTACTTTAACTGTAGATTCTCAGCTATAGGGGCTGCTCCAGTTATCTTAGGGTAAGAGGCTAAATTTCTCATGAAGTATGTTGTGAAATTAACACATAAGAAAGAATAGTGGCAGGAATCTGTGGACAGAGGTAGTGGGACCAGCAGGTGGTGAACAGGGCAGTAGCTTGCCAGACATGGTCTGGCATCCTGTTCTCTTCTGTCCCCTCTGTACACACTGGCATCTGTGTATCTGTGTAGCTAACTGGAGCTCGGAACTCCAGGGATGTTTAGTGGCATCCCTGCCCTATGCCAGCTTTGCAGGGGAGAGCACCGTTCTGGACGTTCTGAAGAGCGCTGCTGAAAAGGTCAGGACTAATGAGAGACCACTTGGGTAAAGCTGTGCATTCCCTACCAAACACTGATGTGAAACTTGAACCTTTTGATGGTGACCTACTGATCTCCTGGTGCAGAAGGTCAGTGAGGCGGGTAAATGATGTGTGCTGTGCCCTCACTTTCTCTGACCGATTCCCTTGGGAGGCTTGACAAACCAGATTCCCCTTGCTATTCAACTGTTGATATTAAAGTTAGGATCATAAAAGAATAACAATATGCAAGTAGGTTTTAAAATAGTGCTACCTTTGTATGTTTGTGTTTGCATTAGTAACATTGCCTTGTGCAAGGTACAGTGGTTTATATTCCAAGTTTCAGGTCAGGCTCCGTACTGTATATTTGTACCTGACATATGCAATTCATGAAGATTTTAAGTGTGAAGAAATAGTTAATACTTAGCAGGTGAGGTAAGAGTTGGAACACAAACCAAGCCTTCCATTAGTAAATCCCTAAAGTCTCCATTGTGTTTGAGGCTTACGAAAATAAGTGCTTGGATTCTAACCCTTGCTAATACTGCCAGTAACAGTACGTAGTTACCCAGTAGTTTATAACCGTATGTTCTTTAGTCTTTGCCCAAATCCCCATTTCTGTGAAAGAATGCATCAGACACAAAGATAAGAGTAGAGGAAATGTAACCCTTACCCCATATAACCTGTAAATACTGTAAAGTTTTATCACTGGAACTGTACTTTGCACAGTTATGTAAAAAAGACAGCTTCTGCCTGCCAAACACTTCGTGCTCCCATGCTTCGTGGTGCTTATAGCAGGACTCCTGTCTGTTTAGCTCATGGGATTAGCTATGACCACCCGGTTCTTTCCGACTGTAGGGTCTTATGTCTCCAGGAGGAGGTAGTAAGGGCACTGCCGAAGCAGCAGTGCTGTTCTGGTCCAACATTTATCCATGCTCAATGCCAAGGGACAGAGGAGGCTCCCCTTTGGCATGCATGCACACAAGTTTTGGTCCCATGCATTATCCCATGAGAAACCTTTTTGCTTCTCAAATTTCTCGTGATTCTTGTTCCACCAGTCTACTTTAATCTTTCTTTTCACAAGAGCTGTGTAATACTGTGTAATACTCCATCAAGGAAAAAGCTTTAACCTAATCATGAAATAGTTGCTCAAAATCGCAAGTAGAATCCTGTTTATTACTGGAGGTAACAGAAGATTAAATTTGTTAGTGAGCCAATGCATGTTCCAGACATCCCAAGAATCGACAGTGCTTTCAGCTAGGTTACCAAATGCTAGCGAAGCAGAAACATGAATGTGCCATTTCCATATTCAACAAACAGACCTACCAGATCAAAAAAGGAAATCTTGGCCTTCTGTTGAGTGTTTCAGGTAGTCAAATAATTTTATGTCTTATTTGTATCTTTCTGTGACAGCTCGTGTTTCTAGAAAGATCTTTTCTCCTAGAAAGTATGTATGGGTGGACTCAGCAGCGCTACTTACTCCCTGTAAGAAGCTGTGTTACCAGGGAAGAGTTGGGCAGGTTGTTGCCTCAGTGTTGCTCCCATACGCTGTGCAAACATTGCCGTTAGATGTAGCTATGGACAGTGGGTTGCAGTAGCTTTGGTAGTGTTACCACACACATTTCTCAGCATCTGTTGCAGAAAGAAGTGCTCCTAATTGACCAAGGAGGTTGCCTGGAGGCGAGGATGAGATTCTTGGAATACAAAGGTGCTACAGATGAAAAGAAATGCACAGCTCCCAGGGGTTACCAGAGTGCCTTGTGAAAACATTGGACACTGCTGCACATTTTAGATCACTAGGCTTCTGAAGTTTTCTCCTGAAGTTCTTTGTGTTCACCACAGATCATACTGTTCTCAGCGCTCAAAGGCAGGCTGATTAATTTCTGATGGGCTGCAGATGGCTGTTAAGACAAGTCTATAGGGCAGGTAACAGAGAATTAGTGTCTGCAACAAAGCTGTCACAGGCGAAATTACACGTTTGGGCTTGAGATGATCTAACAGCTCATTTCCAAATAGTGGAAAAGGCTCTTTGCTCTACTCATTGCTCTCCTCACCTTGGCCCTTCTCTCCTCACTTGCACTGGCTTGTGTTTTTTTACCCTGCACCAAGCCAATTGAGTTTACTGGAAAAAGGTGAATCATTTTGTGATGTTGTGTGGATTTGACTCAAACCATGAAGGTATGTACTGAGGAGCACCATAGCTAATGTTAGTGGATAGGACTGCATGCTGGGTCTGGGTCTCAGAAAAGGAAAATAGGAAACACAGCCTCTATCTCACAGGCAAGCTGGTAAGTAAATCAGCTTTCTTGTAATGTGCTGTTACCCCTGAATAGCAAACATCCAAGTTCTGTTCATGCACAATGCGCTTTTACACCATTCCATATATAGAAGTTGTTTTTATTTGCTGTTATGGTTTAGCCTTTCACAGAGTGAGTATTACAGATCAGCCAGTGTCACAGCAGCAAGAAGGCTTTGCTCTGCAGGAATGCAGTCAATGAAGTTTGAATATTTTGTAAACTCATTTTTCAGCTCCCTGCAAGAGAGATAACCCGATAACCACAATCTCTCTTGCCATCTCCACAGAATCTAAGTAGGCTTTCTTTCTTTCTGGTTGGTTTTTTTTTTTTTTTTCTCCTATCTTAGATTTCTGGAAATACATCAACTTTTCATTTTCCTCTCAAAACTTTGTAAAGAAACTATGAAGCTAGACAGCAAACAAATAAATGTACTGCCCTGGAGAGATTTTATGTGATTGAGACAGAGGAAAGGAAGGAAAGCTAGTGATTGTCAGCAAATGGTAATCACTCCATTGTTCAAAGTATTTTTCAGATTAACTCAGACATTTTCTGTTTCTTCCGAAGTGAAATTCAGTGTTTCCACTGGCTGCAGTTGAAGGAGTTTTAATCTCATAAATTCTGAACCATTCTCTTTTTCACCCTAAAATAATAAAATATGGTATTATTTCAGAGCTAGGTCAGCGATCAGATATGCGGATTCATCATTCATTTTAACAGTAATCTGACTGTTTCCTCATTCTTCTGCTAAGCCTGATATAAAAGGAAAGGCACCTCCCAATCTATCATCTCCTGAAAGGTCATGTAAGGTTTTCTTTTCCTCCTTTTGAGTTTGATGGGAAATAGAGCTTCAGGCCCATTAAAACCAAAACACAACAAAAACATGCTCCTCATGCAACAGCATTTTGAGATGAGCACCACAGTGACTTAGTGCCTTTGGTATCCTGCATCAGATAGGCAGGTGCAGTGGGCAGGTATGCTAGAGAATTAGGTGCAGGGCATCAGATAAGTCTGCACATGCCTCGACACTGAGCCTCAGTGAAATGGCTGGTAGGGATCAAGGTCCACATCTGGACATAAGCTACCCGAAGTAGCCAAGCTATTCACATGGTACTGCTGATACAATGTAGGACCTCTTGAATCCCTACACCCTCTATGTTGGTAGGTGGCTAGATGTGGTATGGTAGAGTACTCAAGATGGCATCTACTTAGGAAAACCTTAATCTTGTTTGAAGAAACCCCAGAGCTATTGTGTGAAGGAGCCATGGTTGAAAGATGTAGCCTGCAGAGTGTACTCGTTTGATTTTCTTTACAGATTGTTCTCTGACACCTTTTCCAGCTTATCTTCTTTTTGAGAAACAGAGTACTTGTGTTGCTTTCTTCCTTGCATCTCTTAGTTTGGAGGTACGTCTAATCCCATTCATAGGATTGTAAGAAAGGGTGAATCTTTGGAATCCCACCAAATATCAGCATGCAGCTGCCATTGCCACAGACAGCTCTTCGCCTAATGCTCCTGGTGCCACAAATATGGCCCTCGTGCTGTCTTTTGGGAAGCAAGAGGACTGGATGTTTTGCCTTATTCCCTCAGTTTTGACCCATCTGACCACCTTAAGGATCCTTCTAAAAGGAATCTGTCCTTCCATGTGCATACATGTCAGTAATGGATATGGTGTTCAATTCTGAGAGATCAGAGGCAATTGCAGGTTTTCTGTTTCACATTTCGCTATGGTATCCTGAGGCATTTTTCTGTACTCTGCAAACTTATGCTGCAGCGACTCATAAATGCAGACAAGATGTGCATCTTTTGGGGCTGAGCTGAAAGATTCTGTTCCCTGAAGGGTCTTAACTGTGTTTACTGCAGAATATGGAAGGCTTTAGAGTTAAGTTGAAAAGTTGACAGGAGAGCAGAATTAGTGCCATAGTGAATGCAGCTGGATATCGCACAGCCTGTGGAAAGCAAGACCTGAAAAGATCTGAAAGGTCCTGCTTGGTCTTCATTTTTAAAATTTTCTTGTCTTGGACTACAGAGTCTAAGCACTCAGCTTCAGCTGAATTTTACAAGGGGTTGAACTTCCAAAATAAAACTGTACATTTTAAATTTTCTATTCAGAGCCTTGCTGAGAAAGGGTTCAGTAAGCGAGGCAGAGTGCAGCTCTCTGAGTGACACTGCTAATAAAAATCTCACCTGGACTCTCGTTAAGAAACCTCTGCTGTTCCTGTACACTGAATGAAGCAGGGGATCTCCTGAAAGGAATGCTACTGCAGTTGTACCGTTTGAAGGATGTACTGTAATGCATAAACAGCAGGGTGCCACATTAAATTAATTCTAGCATTTCATGATGTTAGAGGGTTTGACTTCACAATGCTAATTCTCATTCGGTGCAGTGTTGTGATTCGTAGGTTTACCAGACCATTTGAACACATGCATTGAGAGGTGGTTGTCTCCAAGGAATCAGTCCCAAAAGGACACACTATGGATGTGTTCCCACTGCCTTTCACACGATACTTGTCAACAAAAGAAACTGTTTTTTTCCTGGCTCCAGAAGAAGTTGGGATGAGATAAATCCTAAACTGCCCAGCTATTTGCTCTCGTGCTTTCTTTGCTGTAAATGGGTCCCTCATGCAGGTCTAGCAGCCATGCAGTAACTGAAGTGGGCCTATGGGAAAGCTGGGAAGAGACTTTTGATAAGGGCATGCAGTGACAGGATGAGGGGAAATGGCTTTAAACTGAAAGAGGGTAGATTAGATATTAGGAAGGAATTCCTTACTGTGAGGGTGGTGAGGCACTGGAACAGGTTGCCCAGAGAGGATGTGGATGCTCCCAGCCTGGAGGCATTCAAGGCCAGGCTGGATGGGGCTGTGAGCAACCTGGTCTAGCGGGATGTGCTCCTGCCTATAGCAGGGAGTTCGGAAATATATGATCTTAAAGGTCCTTTCCAACCTAATCCACTCTGTGATTCTATGACTGTACGATTCTGTGACTCTGTTCTTCCTGCCTAGCTCTCCCTGCAGGCTCCTTGTGCAGACTCTTGCCTTGGGGCCTATGTGGCAGTGCAGGGCCTGGGCAGCAGCAGGATGCTGTGCAGGGCAGGCGCAGCCCTCAGTGACCAGTGGCCTTCCATCTCTGCACAACAGAGCAGGAATTTCTTTGAGGAGTCTGAGGAATTCCACATAGAGCACAGCTCTCACCTCTCCAAATTTTAAATTTCCTACCAAATTTGTAGAAGGATTCACTTCCCGAAGGATCAACTGTAGGAACTTTAACATAGAAAACATGGCATGTTTCCTACCTAGTCTTGATCTCAACAAGTGAAAAAGAGGCTTATTTCTTGCCTTCTCTTCTTAGCAGTAGCAAACATTTTTGTTAATTTTAATGATGGGCACTTTTAGTGATAAGAAAGATGAAAACTTTCAGCTTTACAAAGTCAGATGAGGATCTTCAAATATGAACAGCTGGATACCCTTTCCTGGAACTGGTGTTGTGAGCTTTGTTTTATGGTACCATCAGAGAATGTTTAACAGAGCTCAGTCAGATTTTTTTTTGTTGTTGTTCCTGTCCTGATTTTATCACATTTTCTTTCCCTAAGGCATGCAATTTCATTTTCTTGCTCTAAAATAAGGATATTATCTGCTTGTATTTTTGAAGGAAGCACATCTCATTTCTGCATTTGATGCTTGTCCCACTTGCACACTGACTTCTCCAAGACCTACAGATCAGCAGCAGAATCAAAAAGATAATTAAAAGTGAGAAAGGGATCAGAAGGCAATAACTTGTTCATGAAGAAATGTTTGCATTAAGGGTATACATTGCATAAGCATACATATACTGTAAATTTTCTCATGCTCTTGAAACACTGAGAGATCAACCAATAGATACTGTGATTTTGAAATGGAACGGTATTATTTTGAGAAGCGATGCCAAAAGTAATTGTAATTGCCAGAAATCCACAGAAATTGTTAGTTTTTCTCCAGAAAGTGCAGAGCAAAGAGAGAAGCTGTCCTGGATAAAGCTGTTCTTCAGTTACTGACCCAGCAGTAAGATCTTTACTTCTGAAAGTTTAATACTATTTTGTGGGGATTCAGTAAGCTGCTGTTTCTTAGCAAAGGCTGACAGTGCTCTCTGCACAAGCTGGCTGACTCCACTGGCACCAAACTGCTGGTCCTGTGCCCCCTAAAAGCTTTTTGTTTTAATCTCAGACTGCTTGGAGTGGAGAGCAACTAACATTTGTGGATGGGTTTTCCTGCAGTCGTTCTTTGTGTATCTGTGTGCCATACTATGCTTACACATAGCCATATATAACCATGCTTAGATGGTTATTGTGGCAAACTACATTTGGAATAATCTAAGAGGATCAAATCTTCTTTAAGAAAATAAATGAGCAGATAGGTCCTTTTTATGAATTCATTTAATTTTTTCTTCTGACATATCAACAAATGAAGCCAAAAAGATATGGCTGGTCCCATACTTGAGCTATGTCATGCTATTTAACTGTACTAATAAGAAAGTGACTCAGCATTCATATGATATATTCATATAATACATTCAGATATTGTAATGTAGAATCAGGTAAAAAGTTTGGACAGCACATGAACATTTCACCCTGATGTTAATGTATTATCTCAAAGAAGGTCAAAGGGCAGCCTTCTGGAACGCAAATAGATTAATATTTTATCCTTAATTACCTTTAAGCTGTCTGCTTGTTTTCCTGTTGGCACCTGTTCTTCCTAAATGAGTTTAATTTCAAATTGGAACCAATAGATCAGATTTGCCACAGATTTTGCACTTTCCTATCAAGAGTGGTAGGAAGCACTAGAAACCAGAAAAATGGATAATTGTGACAATTGATATTTTCTCTTCTGACTAGTTGGCTTATTTCAATTCCTTGAACTGTAAATTATTTACAAAAGCTTCAAGCAGAAAATCCAGGAGTGCATCTTGCACGGTAGTTTCAGGGGACAAATAGCTGTAGAAATTAAACTCATGGGAAAGTCAAGTGACTTTCTTTTTGAAGCACATTCCTGTTTGTGAGAGAAAGGGACTTAGAGCTGGAGGAGGCAGCTTTGAGACAAATCCCACAGAACTCACATTGTAGCAGCAGCTACAGATCAACGCCTGGGTCAGTGAGCAGCATGGCCCAAATCTACTAATTCATTGCACAAAGAAATCAGAATTTGTCCAATCGCTCAGTCTCTACCAACTCTACATGCTGTTACCCACGTAATAACAGTCCTCTCCAAAAATAAACAAGGCCAAGTTACATTTCACATAGACTTGAAAATTCAATTTATCTGTAACTAAATTAACAGAAGGAAGTCCTTGAACAACTTTTGTGTTAGTTTCTACTTCTCTGCAAAAACACGAAGCCTTGCTGTCAGGCTATGTGAGGCTCACGTACCATGTGCCCTTCCATAATGTGAAAGGTCTCTCTCATTTCTGTCCAGTCATCCTCTCTTGGCCCCGTTTCACATCAGCAAACTCGCTAGCAAACCAATAACTTCATATTTGCACATTATGTTGGGCATAAAATGCCCAGAGCCACGTGGTGCTGGGACAGGTTGTCATTGCACAACTCACTTGTGCTATCAGCATGAGAAAGCTGGCTCTCCTTCAGCAGACTAATAAGAAACAGTGTTGAAGTCATTAGAGAAAGTCTTCATTTTATCAGTAATGTATGTCTTTCTAATACAATGTACGGAATGCATTCATTTTTCTATTTTTTTTTCCCCAGTCAAAATTCCCTAATGCTATCTCAGTTTTCTGCAACTTTCAGAATACCTAGCAACTTGGACTGGATTATTTTTTTGTGTCCGGAAAGAAACTCTATAGTTGTTCCACAGAATTCTTGTAGCTCTTGTGAACCTGCACTGTAGACCTTATTAGGCATTTTGTGGGCAAACTCCAGGATTGCAGAAACAGAGGTGTGTGGCAACCCAAGCTGAACTCTAAAAGGAACATGTGGAAGAAAGGCTCAATGTCCTTTACAAGTTAATAGATCTTTTTTTCTTTTCTTTTTTATTCTGTTTTCCATCATAGGACATCTTAATATTCTCATCCTGTTGAAACCCATATCTTGCATGACTTCTCTTTGATCTTCTGGCTTTCATCGCTTTGTTTCTTTAACTTTGCTAGGAAAACATACATTGATTCCTGCAAAAACTTGCAAAAGACAGGAAGGCAAGTGAGCTACATTCATCATGGTAGAAAAAGGCAGCTTGCTGGTACTTGCTGTCAAGCAACAAGTGGTGGTTCTAGCTGCTGTGGTGACACCAGCACTAGGGTGCATTGCTCAGGATGCTCACACACACACAAGGTGTGTGGGGATTCTGAACAGATGGAGTGGGCTGAGCTGGTGGAGTGGGCTCAGAAAGAGGCAGAAAATGGCCTGAGGTCTGGAAAAGCTGTTATACAGAATTTTTTAGGCCATTAAAGTGATAAATAGAATCATAAAATCATGAAATATCCCGAGTCGGAATGGACTCACAGGGATCACAGAGTCCAATTCCTGACTCCACATAGGGCCTCCCAAAATAAATGTAATTTTCTGAATTTACTTTTACACTTTAAGAAGATAAATCAACTTGAAACTCGCTGCCTTTGTTTCAGTACATTATCTAACTGAATGAACAGTTGTGAATTTTACACAGAAGTTATTGTGTGTAGCTTTATGCGGTTTATTATCTGGGACCTTAAATATTTAAATCTGATGTATGGGCATGAAATCTAGAACAGACCAGTTGACACAACAAATAATTTATTGAATGCAGCATCTTCTGTGGAAATATGCACAAATATATCTTTTTTTTCTCGCCTTTACCCTGTACTTCTTGATTTTGCAGCCTAGCATCCCAAGGAAGGAACTTTTTGGTGGTTGTGTCTGTTCATCTGTCCCCCTCTACTAACTTTTAAACTGACTGCCAAATTTTAACAGTGCAATAGTATGGCACATAGCTCAAAGGCATTCGGATTAATTTCGCCTAAGTTTAGACTCTGGATATCGTATCAGTATGTAGTATCATCTGAATTGTCACCTTAGGTTGTCCTTACAGTTAGTGGAGACCAGTTGGCACTTCTCAACTGGATTCAACTGTCCTGATTCAGACATCTATTTTGGGATAGCATGAATCACAAGCCAAGAGTGCCTTTCTGTACCACTTAGTTGGGATCATCAGCTGAGATGAAGAACAGCCTAATAGTGGAGTTTTCTATGAGACATCTGAAAACTGGCTCTATGTAAGAAATGAAATTTATATGTCCACTGAGGCCAAAGCTGTGGTGTGTGCCCTCCAGCAGTGGCTAGCTGGTGGTCAGCTGCTGTGGGTATCAGGCTGGTAGCTGACACTGACCCCTTGTTGGGAGCTGATGGTGCCCTTCATCCTGCTGCTATCTAGGGGATGTGCCAAGGAGATGAGTGCACTGCCAAGGTGAGGAGACAGTGGTACAGAGCTTTGGGTTGTTGTGATGGGTGGGTAAGAAAAAAGACACCAGTTGGTAAGAAGCAAGTCTTCACTGGATTTACTTCTCACAGAATTAATTGCTTGTTCTCATGAAATCACCTCATTTCTGCATGCTGTGACTGCTCAGATGAAACCACTTCTACAACAGCCCTTTCATCATGCAGAGGCCAAGCCCTACCTCTGATCAACATAGGGTGCCGATTTCCATTTTCAGCTTGACAATTTTTGAACTTCCGTGTTTTTCCTCACCGCCACTCTTCCTTCTCAGAAAAAGTCACCACAGATACCTGCAAAACTAATTATTTTCTCTGAATTTCCCCGGGCCTGCTGAAGTTCTGATGATGACTGACTGCTCTGCTGAGGCTGCTCCCCACATTCATTATCTCCGTTTCCCATGGCTGTCCTGCTCGTGCTCCACATTCTCTGGGTCAGAGCATCTCTTTGCTGAATGCAGTAAATGTCTTACTCAACAAACCTAAATCTGTAAAATGCACAGTAATGCAAATAAAGAAATAGGAATACACTACTGTTCTGATTCTGTCCTGAATGTTGGCACTACTCATTCTAAAATGCTGGGCCTGGGATGTGTCGTGACAGCAATGTTTCCTGGTTAATCTCAGTCACTTGGCTGTTTGCAGAAGACTGAGAAGCAGCATCGCTGCAGGAGAGGCAGACACACTGGCAGCAACAGCATCTCACAGGAGGAAATGACCAGAAGGAGACATTTCTCAGGAGTCTGTTAATCCCTGCAATGTCATTGAATGACAAGAGTCATTACTGCCTTAATAACCTTCATAACAAGTTGTGCTTTGTCATGGTGACTTTCTGTAAGTAATAAGGCAGGGCATTGCTCAAGGCTGGCATTAGTTTGGTTGCCTCCACAAGACTGTTCTCATCTCAGGATGTCTTGCTAATGCATATTTAGTTAGTAGCTTACTTTATGGGCACAATTCCATTCATGTTCACATTTTCATTATCAGCGAAGCATAGCTCACTGCTGTTTTTCAAAAGGCAGAACAGAGATAGCTCAGTGTTTGCTCATAGCCACAGGGCGATTCAGTGACTCACTCAAAGAGCGGTGCGAAAGGCAGGCAGCTTTTGTGTATGTTTCATTATAGGAAAACCAACATAAGTAGTATGGGCTCGGTGAAAAACTTCAGAACAAATGAACCGGAGCAATCTCCCCCAAGCTGGTGCTGCACAGAATTTTGTTTGGATTTGTGTGCTGAATGTCAGACGGTGGATGCTGCCTCCTCCTTCCACTTTCAGAAGCTTCAGCCTCTATATATCTCCAGCAAGGCCACTGCCCAAGATTCCTTTCTTTGGGTATCTTTGTCCTCCGGGTTGGACAGCAGTGGTAAGTATGGTAGTGACGTGCAGTGAACTTGTTGCTATCCTTTTGCTGAAAAAGGATAGGTCTTTTGATCACAGCGAAACGAGTCATTTCTCAGTTCTTTCCAGTTTGCTGCCAGTCATGTTCCTGGTACCAATACTGACCATTCCTTTGTCCTCTCTTTACTGCTTTGTCTCTTGCATACTTTCACTCCTGCCTCATCCAACAGTTTCTTTCTTTGCCATAGGTCATTGGTCTGCCTTTCAGGGGCTGTCTTGCAAAACACAGCTGATGCCAGTGTTCAGTCAATAGCAGTAAGTCAGGTAGAAGGAAGCCGAGAAAGAGTCTCTGAACTATCTCTGTGCATGTGCATCTGTTCTGCACCAACCTGTTAAGGCTCAATTAATGTAAGTTGTTGCTGAACAGTTATTTCAGGTTGCCTCGTGGTTGGAAAGACTAATATGCATGGAATTCTGCAATTAAAAGACACAATGGCCTCAAAACAAAATTGCAAGCCAAAGAAATCTTCAAGCGCAGAGACAGATACACAGTATCTAGAGCAGAATCCAGTTCCATGAGAATGCCTTTGCTCTAACGTGTCTATTATAAATGTGCTTTGCTATGCTTTGCCTGTGGAGATCAGCGGCTCAGGCAGTGGAGATGAGTGGCTCAACTTAATGCTGGTGCTATTTCAGAAGCCTGAGACAAGTGGCTGTCACTGACAGGGGAAATTACAGGGGAAACCCTTGCCCTTTTGGAACAGCTGGGTGCCAGCCTGGACACCTTCCCAGTGCTGGACACATAGAGGTGAATCTTGACTCTAGCCAACACAGTCAGTAAAGTCTGAAAAGCAGTTTAGCTCTTCCTAAAGTAGGACCTTGTGAGTGACTGAATAAGCCACTTGATACGGCTGCACTGGCTGCTTCAAAGGAGCAATGGTAGATTAAAAAACATTTAGGTTTCCCAACTGATAATGCCTGCAACTGCTCAGTTTCATAACCTGCATGACTTATCTGGCTTCTTCTAAGTGGTCTGTCCCTCTGAAGAGATAAGATCACACAGAAATTTTCAGAACACTTGTTTCTCACACAATCTGCTCCAACTTTTGGCAGCGTGACCCAAACTTGCTTTGCTTCTGCAGGGTGAACCATTCTCCTTTTCATCATTCCTTTCAACAATGTCAGTCCTGGAAATGCACCTATCTCTTGTTTCAAAGGTTTTTCTGATAAAGAAGTATTCAGACTGCTGCTAAGAGCTGAGAGTGCTATTTATTACTCGCATAACACCATGAGAGAGCTCTGACTTTAATTTTAGTACAAGAATTATGATATCTGCTACCACTTTTTTTCTAGTTTTGCTAAGATTCTTGGATTTTTTGGTGTTCACCTGGACTGGGACCTCTCTTCTTCCTTCAGAGGAGCTCATCTGTTTCTTCTGATAATGCCACCAAGGTGTCCTTTTGCCAGAACAGAAGAAAAGAGACTGTCACAGAAAAGTCACTGATGGCTCTGTTGGCTGCCTCAGTTCATTTGCTGTTGTTGCAGTGAGTGTGATCTAATGGAAAGCAGAACATTCTTATTATAGCAAGCTATAATTCACTGGCTGAACACTCAAGTGTATGCAGTCACCAGCACATGAGCTTTAGAGTAGCAGCTGGACCTAAATCTGTTTGCTACACTGTCCTCACAGCTACATGGGAAAGAACTGTTTTTCCCAGTTCCTAAACTTCAGCAATTTCCATTTTGTGCTGAGATGAAAGCAGAAAATGTTCTTGTAAACATTGTCCTGGAGCAGCCAAGAGATCAGCATTTAGGGCACTGGGTTGGGAGGCAGAAAATACATGTATGCACTCTCCTTCTCCGGTGGGAATAAATATTATATATTAATATATATATTAATATTATATATTAATATATATATTAATATTATATATGTATTAATAAATATTATATATTAATATATATTAATAAATTTAATCTGGAACGAGCTCTGGCAGGGCAGACTAAGGAACCTTCGTATAGATTGGAGGTAGGGACCACAGATCTGGAACATGCCAACAAAGTTCCCACTGTGAGCCCAAAGGAGTTAAGCTGTTTATCCTCCCTCGTCAGAGCTGTATCCTATTTGCTGTGGGAATGATGCTCTCTTGTGGTTGCCAGAATTGCATCCCACAGCTAAGAAAACTGTAACTGAGGAAAATGTTGTCTGCCTTCCTGTGTCACTGGACTGTGATGTTACTGACTCGGAGTCATTCAGCACCCCATCACTGAACGCCTGCATGTTTTTCAGGTCATTTTACCACCCTGTTGGGCTCCTCTCGAGTCACAGTCCACTCCCAAAGTGTTCATGCAGAGATGGACAGGAGCTGAAGTAAGGAGGGCAGGCTGCCACTGACATTTTTTTACACGACATAACTGTCGTCTTTGCTTTTCCTCCTCTTTTTCCAACCCCAGCATTCCCGTCTGAAATAAGAGTTTTACTCATAGAATCACAGAATCGCTCAGGTTAGAAAAGACCTTCAAGACCATTGAGACTAACCACGACCTAACCATACTACCCTAACAACCCTCTGCTAAATCATGTCCCTGAGCACCACATCCAAATGGTTTTTAAACACATCCAGGGATGGTGACTCAACCACCTCCCTGGGGAGCCTATTCCAGTGCTGAACAACTGAGCACTTTCCTTTCTGTAAAGAAGTTTTTCCTGATATCCAACCTAAACTTCCCCTGGCACAACTCGAGGCCATTTCCCCTCATCCTGTCACCTGTCACCAGTGAGAAGAAACCAACCCCACTCTCACTGTAAGCACCTTTCAGGTATTGAAAGAGAGCAGCAAGGTCTCCCTTCAGCCTCCTCTTCTGCAGACCAAACAGCCCCAGTTCCTTCAGTCTCTCCTCATAGGGCGTATTCTCCAAGCCCTTCACCACCCTGTTGCCCTTCTTTGGATCTGCTCCAGCCCCTTCCACGTCCTTTCTGTACTGATGTGCCTAAAACTGAACACAGCACTCGAGGTAAGGCCTCACCAATGCCGAGTACACGGGCAGCATGACTTCCCTAGTGCTGCTCACCACACCGTTCCTGGTACAATACAGGGTCAGGATTCCGGCTTCCCTCCTGGATTGCCCCTTTTATTGTCACCGGGGTCCCGCTAGGACACGCCATGTCCCGCACAGCGCAGCACGCGGCTCGTGTCCTTCCTGCTGCTGCCCTCCTGCGTCCCGGAGCCGCCATGGCGCCGCGCGGCGGGAGCAGCGGTCCGGCTTCTTCCTCAGGTTTGGTTTCAGCTCGCTGGAGTAAGCAGCGCATCGCTGACATCAGCCTCGGCTAAGAGAAGCCGAAGGGGTTCTCGGCTGCCTTATCGAAGCTCTGGAGCGCTGCCTTATCGAAGATGTTCACCGTGCAATCATCTTCATTTGAAAGATAGCAGTACCGGATGAGGGACGTGGCTAGTGGGCATGGTGGTGATGGGCTGACAGTTGGACTAGATGCTCTTAGAGGTTCTAATAATTCCATGACTCTATCATTCTGTTATTTGTCCTTTTTCTGCTTTAAGGGAAATTTCAGAAGGCAACATTATTCAGATTTTTTCTTTTTTGCTTAGATCAATTATAAGGAATAACCTCATGCATCAGTACAGGTTAGAGGGTGGTTTGCTGGAGAGGAGCTCTGTGGAAATGGCCTTGGGGGTCCTGGTGGACAACAGATTGGCCATAAGCCAGCAGTGTGCTCCACTGGCTAAGAAGACCAGTGGGATCCTGGGGTGCATTAAAAGGAGTGTGGCCAGCAGGTCAAGGGAGGTGATTCTGCCCTTCTGCTCTGCCCTCATGAGGCCACATCTGGAATACTGTGTTCAGCTCTGGGATCCCCAGTTCCAAAAAGACAGGAAGTCCAGCAGAGGGTGACAAAGATGATTAAGGGTCTGGAGCATCTCCCTTATGAGGAAAGGCTGAGAAATCTGGGTCTGTTCAGCCTGGGGAAAAGAAGACAGAGGGGGAATCTGGTTAATATTTATAAATATCTAAAGGGAGGTGGGAGGCGAATGGATGAGGCCAGGCTCTTCACATTGATAGGATAAGGAGCAATGACCTAAAACTCGAACATGGGAAGTTCCATACTGACATGCAGAAGAACTTCTTTATGGTAAGGGTGATGGAGCACTGGAACAGGTTGCCCAGAGAGGTTGTGGAGTCTCCTTCTATGGAGATATTCAAGACCCATCTGGATCCCTACCTGTGTGACCTATTGTAGGGAACCTGCTTTAGCAGGGGAGTTGGACTTGATTATCTCTTGAGGTCTTTCCTAGCCCCACAATTCTGTGATTCTCTGATATGTACCTTCAAGAAATTCACTGTTTGGCTCAGAATAATCCCATATACAAATGGCAGAAGACAAAAGCAGTCTTTTTCATTTCCTATGGGTTTTCGTGGCTGTGTTCATGTTGCTACATAGGTATTCTGCTTAATGATAAACAGTGTCCTTCAGATGAGACACAACGCAATGTCATAGGTTTGGGTTGTATTTATTTTGGGAGCATTTTGCAGAAAGAAGAAACACATTGATTTATAGACCTTTACACATTGGCATAACGGACACCATAAATCTGTGCAAGTCCTACAGGTATATTTTGGATAATTTAGAGGAAAAAAAAGCTTTCCCTAAGTGAATATTTCATTCATACTGTTTCACTGGTTTTGAAGGAAAATGATGGCATAGTCATTTCTGAAATACAGAATATATCTGGAATACAGAAGAATAAGTAATTTTTTGGACCCTTAAGTAACAAGGCAAATGCAGTAAGAAAGAACACAGGCAATGTTTACTTTACTCTGGCTTTTTTTGTTGTTGTTGTTTTTGTTTTGTTTCTTACTTTAATTATGCTGCCAAATAATGCATTTGGCAAGACTTGCTTCAAATCTTTGCTTTTTACACCATGGTTTATTTAGAAATACTTTTTAGCAGTTTTTTACCACATAGATTCATGACTTGACTCCTGTACTTTGCTTCCTCAAAAACACCCCTGATAATTTTTATCTGCTCTACTTTAGCTCCCAGCAATCATTTACATAGTTCTTTATTTTTTTTAACCCCTTAACGCCACTTAACATTATTATTTCCACTCCAGATACATGAAGATTCCAGCCAGATCATGAAGGATTTGCTGGAACAGAGACAAGTTCAAAGTAGTGATACTCTGTTAGTTTCTCTCTCTCTCTGTTTTTTTTTACAGACAAGCTACAGATGATCATTTTGCTGTCTGCTCTCAACAGATCAAGGACAGCATGTAGCTGTAAAGGACTGAGTTGGAAATTTAACATTTCTTCCCTGTTCCCCTCTCTGGATGCAGGGAGAACTCATGTAGAGGTGAGACATGGCAGTAGCACATTTTATGGCTTGGGCTCAGCAATACCACAGCAGCCTCATTTGCTGCTGAGGTGGCGACCTATGTGCTATGAGCTTCGACAAGGGGTCAGGGGAGAGACTTGCTCTTCCCATTCTGCACAACAGGAACAGGTCATAATCCCTCACAGGCTGCTGTGAATTTGGTTATGTTTTTCCTTACAAAAAAATGGCCATACTCTGCTTTGAGTAGGTGAATAACATATCCTATATTAAGTCTCCTTTTATAGCTTATGACTCTATACAAAGCAATTTCCTTATGCTAAGCAAAGCAATGCTCTCCTTTTCTTCAGCAACAGCACTAATCACACACAAAAAAAGAAATCTGACACCATTAAAGATTTAAGTATTTAAAGATTTTAAATACCTGAGGATCGCTGGAAAATGATTTACAGCCATCAACATTTCATGCTTGCTAGACAGAAGTTCTGCATCTGTGATCCCTCAATCTTTTGCCTTCTGCTTCACACCATTAACGAGATGAAATATAAGTTGCATGCTCTAGGGATCTACTTATTCCATAAGACCTTTTGCGCCACTGTACTTGCACTGGTAAATTACCAGCCAGGTCGTCATTGAGAGGTGATAACATTATATCCTACTACTGGGCCAAAGACAGACATCGCCACTTTGAATAGACCTCTCCCCTGAAGGAAATGATGCTGATACTTAGCTTTTGAATAGTGTTGTGAGGATTTGAGATAAGGAAGGTTAATGTAAATTTGGAGCTAAGAAGAGATAATGTAGATTTGAATAATAGATTTATATAGGGTAAGTACAGTGAGTTATATTAATTATAATTTACAATTCAGCGCATCTTTTTGGATAAGGGCATCAGCAAATTTGAGGCAGCCAGGACTTGTTGATACATTGGGATACCAACAGAAAGGCCACCTACTCTTGGACTGTCAGGCAGAGGATATCTGGGGTGCCCTGCAGTGTTGAAAATGGCATAAAATGCTACATTTAGGCCAATTAATCCCCTTTTACAGATCACTCACAGATCAGCATCTCATATCAGTTGAGATGGTGTTTACACCACCTGGGACAACTGCTTAAGGCTGGCTATTAGGACATGGGACCTTTGAAAAAACCACAGCAGATGAGTCCAGAGCATGTCAACTGACACTAGAGAGGTACATTAAAGCACTTGAGTCCTGACTTTCAGACTTTTAGACTTGATGAGCAGGTGAGCATAACCGAAGGCAGATATCTTGTCAGATGTTAGGAACCTTGCTGATGCTCCAAAGGTGCGTGATCCACAGAATCACACAATGTCCTGAGGATCATCGTGTCAAACACCTGGATCCATACAGGATCACCCACAATTCAAACCCTATGTCCGAGAGCATTGGGCAAACACTCTTCGAACTCTGGCAGTTCAGCGCCGTGCCCACAGCCCTGTGCAGCCCGTTCCATGCCCACCACCTCTGGTGCAGCCCTGTCCCTCACCCCCAGCTGTCCTCCCCTGACGCAGCTCCATGCCGTTCCCTCAGGCCCTGTCGCTGTCACACACAGCAGAGCTCAGCGCTGCCCCTCGGCTCCCTGTGAGGAGCTGCAGCCGCCATCAGGCCTTCCTCAGCTCCTTGCTCTGCGCTGAGCAAACCCAGGGACCTCAGCTGCTCCTCACACACCTTGCCCTCCAGACCGTCTACCATCTTTGTAGCCCTTCTTTGGACACTCTGTAACAGCTTTATGTTCTTCTTATATTCTGGTGCCCAAAATTGCATGCAGGTCACGTTCTTGTTCAGCAGTCTCATCAAGCTGTCTTGGACATCCACAGAATGGCAAATCATGCTTTGAAGAAAACTCTTCTTGTCAAAACTCAGGGAACACTTTTCAATACATCAAAACCTCTCAAAAGGTACAACTTAATTGCCTTTTAGAATTGTGACTAATTTTTTCCCCTCAAAACTTAGATGCTTTTATTTCCTCTGATGTTACTCATACAGTGAAAAGGAAAATATGCCAGATTGCTCATCACGCATCCATTCTGTTATCTTTTCTTGTAAGGCATTTGAATGATGAAAAATGACTGTGAAATGCTTTGTTGAAAGGAAAGGTATTTTCCTTGTGAAAGAAATGAAAAATATAGGATACAAGTGGTACCAGCGTCATCCTGTGTAGCTCACCATGACCATGGTTTGACAGCCAGCGAATGACAAACATGCCAATTAGCTGGTATGGAAGAGGTGATCAGCATGGGGCTTGGAATACAAAGGATATTTAAACTGCAGCCAGGGGTTAGCCTGATAGAAAGACAGTCCCAGAGATACAAACGGACTTGACAGCAAAATTAATTCATTCTATGTGTCAACAGTTTTATTTGAAGCATACAATGAAAAATACTGACATGCTGTTTTATTCCACTTAACAACTGCTGCACCACACATTTTAATTTTTAAGTAGTAACATTCTCACATTACATATATAGATTTTTCTGTTGAAATATGTTCCCATGTGTTATCACAGTTCATCCTTACAGTGTATAATTAGAAAACCTATTTGTATAGCAGTATGTCTAACACTTATAAGCCAGGGAAATGTTTTACACAAATAAATTATCTTTTTTAACTTGTTGACAACAAAACTGCCAAGGCAGCAGCCAGTGTAACACCCAGTGCATCTAAAAGTGTGTGCTCCCATTCTTACCAACTGAGATTTATGATGTATTCCTTGTAAATTTACTGTCTAGATTTTTACTGAAAATTTAATTTCCATTGAGAAACCAATGAACACACTAGTATTTTGCATGGCAAAACGCATCTGATGTTATCTGAATCTCTCACTCAAGCTGTACAGAATTGCATGCATTTTCACTTGTCTTTTTGGGAACTACTGGGAATAGAGCTCTTAGCAGTGCCACATTTTAAAAATAAGCACCTGTGACTCATTGTTCACCCCTTTTTCCAACAGGCATTCCAGATTATGACCTTTTCCTTACCACAGCCACCAGCAAAGAGGTTTTCTTTGTTTTGTTTTTTTAATTAGATTCGCAGATGAGCTTTTATGAACTGTATGCATCTGTGCACCATAAGCAGCTGCTTTGGTTGCTTGTGAGAGAACCACTCAATAATGGACAAAAAAAGAAAAAGAAAATAAAATAAAAAGGGACGAGATTCTCCTCCTGCACGGAGGAATCAGAGTACAAATCTGTTCATGAAAATATTTTTGATTAATTATACAAAGCAGATCTTTGACAAAAGGATGAGAAGATTCATAGCAAAAATGCCAAGAAAGTGTTGAAGGACTATTGGCTTCAGCTGCATTCTCCAAGCAGGAAGATTCAGAGCTTGAAAAATACTTCCTGGCTTGGGTAAGCCCAGGTTACACTAAGTTGAAAATTCTATTCCACTGAGAATGGAAATTACAGTCAATAGAAAACTGAAACTTGGTTTTCATAAGAAATGTTGGCCGATTTCAGTTATGTAACAAAAGCTGCTTGTGGAAAGGTGTGTTGAAGCAGATATTTCCTTTCAGCATGTATTTCTCACACATCCTTGAGAAATGGCATCAAAATCTTAATCTCCTGACTATGCTAAGGGGCTCCATCTTCTGCTTTCCACTGTCTGGATCTTCTTGCATCTCCAGTCCTGTGTGTTGCACAAAAAAACGCAAAGCCTACACAGGGTTTCACTGGGGAGATCATGTCTATGTATGGTCAATGTAGGTATTTGAATGGTAATATAGAATGTTGACCTGATACCTCCATGTTGGCCTTTATTATATATTAATTCTTATGTACTCATGCATTTAGTTCTTGTAATTTACATTTCCAAACATTAATGCATGAGAATATATATAATACATATATTATATATTATATATATATATACACATATATAAGAGGCCCCACTGTATTCAAAATGGGATATGTACTCATACAACTATATTTATGATTGCCAGGTTTGCAGCTACAAACTTATTTTTGTTACTATGGAAAAAGTCCCCCCAAACCCATCATGGGTTTTGAAAGATTTAAAGCTGTAGGATCAGTGAATCTAGGCTTAAGAATAATATAAAGGATGGCCATCAGTCATTTAATTAATCACGTACTTTTTCCTGCTAGAACTGCCATTTAAAAATCTCAACACGCAACACTTTTTAACACCTTGTAGTTTTGGTTGATGCTAATTTTCACCACTCCCCTCTCTGACCAGCTAGAAGTTGGCACTCAAGCTTAGTGGACGTTTGACTCATCCACAGATGATCTTACAGGTTAACTTCAGGAATGGTCATGGTCTCATCATAGTGGTTAAGAGCTATGCACAAAATCTTCCTTTCAGCATTGCTTTTCAACAGTAAGCTCCTCACTCATAACCTTACAACACACTCTTCCATACACCTGTAGAAGCATTATTAAACAAGAAAACTAAATGTAATCAAATTGTTTAAATCACAGACTGAACAGAGATCATTTTCAGATTTCAATTCCTTGGAATCACGGATGTTGAAGACTATATATGCATGGGCACAAGGAATTTTGAAGACAACATTATTATTTCTTTAAATATTACTATAGCATTAAAGAAGATCCCTGTAGTGTTTTAGCAACCTGTGTCTCATACAGTCGGAAGTTCTACCATACTTAATATCACTGTATACAGTACTTTCTAAACTGCATTTAAGATTTTCTTTTTGGGATACACAATATTTCAAATTCAACTGAGATTTTCTTATTAAATATTTGGAGATTGAAAATATGGTACCAAACAATGAAAGAACACCGTCCCATAACACGTAACATACAAACCACTTCTTACAGTTCTAACAAAATGAGATTGTACATAAAAATGTCACAATTAGCTCAGTACGTTGGTATGATCAGAAAAATATGAAGTTCAGCTGATACTGTCACATACTAAGGACCAAATCCTGGCTCAATGTGCAGTTGAAGCCTAAACAGATGTTTACAGAAAACAATGAAAATACGAAGCCACACTGAAGTGCCATAGTGACAACGATGTCTTTTATTCATCTACCTAAGATTCTTTGCCTATGGCATGTACCTGGTTTGTGCAATGGAAGAAACACGTGGCCAGCGGTGCTTGACTCCTGTCCTAGGACACTTCCCTATAGATTTACTGTGGCCAAGGGTGGTGAGGGCTGAGAGGTCAGTCTTCCCTCTGGATATGACAGTTTTGCAGGCATCTGTATGTATTGTTCTGCCAGAATTTGGCCAAGAGTTTTAAATCCTATACATCTTATTCAATAGTCCCAGTGAAGTCAATGGAACTTTTTTTGTGAGTAAGATGAAAAGGATTTGGCCCCCAGTGTTTTTAACCCTTTAAGTAGTACGAGAGTGGTTTCATTGCACTTAGCCCATCATTCACAAATAAGTTTATATCCAAGACCAGAAGATTGGTGTTGAAGTACAGAAAGCGTCAGTTCACAAAAGAGAAAAACATGCAGCAACATCTGACTACTAACATCATTTGGGACCTGAATTCCTAAAGGGAAAAAAGAGATGCTTGCATGACAGAATTTTATCCCATATTTATCTGAGGCAAAATGATTATTTATTCAGTTCTTAAATACCTTCTTAATGGGTACCGTAGAAGCATGAAAAAACTAGCATATATATACAGACATAAATGAATTTGTCTCTTCATTGATCTGGGTGTCTAAGCAACTATAGTTATAGTACTACAATTTGGCAAAAAATTTTTTGGAGCAGAAGGATTTTTCAAAGAGCATCTTAAATACTTTTGTATGGAACACGAGATCATGACTTTGAGAAAGGAGAAATGTTGCTCTCATCCATTAGAATGTTTTTGACTAGAGGGGGCAGGACCAGTATATCTGTGTTTAAAACACAGTAATCCTACTCTGTTACACAATGCCATGCTTTCTTCTGTGACTGGATTTGAATTATTACTCATTTGAATTAGACAAGGACAACTATATGCAAATCAAATTAACCAAAACAAACTGACTGGTACTCTGATTACAGGTCATTGTAATGCAGTGTATTCTAATAGCATGCAATACTCAGAAATTGAATTTGGGATTTAAATTTCTGCAGTCTGCAGGATGCAGATGTGGAGTCTTAGTTAGAATTGGAAAACAGGATCGAGTACCATTCAGTGTAATTGCAAAGGACAGCGTGAATTACTTCATCCCTAACAAACTGTGTCATGCTCAGTATGGAGTTGTACCAAAGCTACAAAGTACTGAGTAGGAGAGTCCTTTAAATGCTTGTCTCAGCAAAGTCTGTACAACAGGCAATTTTACAGCACTTCTCTTTTGCAAATGAAATAAACTGTTGCACATGTTGAGTGAATTGTTACCCTTTTTGTTATACTAAATCATTTTATTATCTAATTCTTCTCAAACAGAAGGATGTAAGCATGTCATACGGACAGCAGTCCTTTCGAATCAAATTCACCAGGGACTCTGTGGGCTGCATATCCCTTAGACTACACGAATACCTCCAGTGTCCATTGAGATTAGGAAAAAAGTTCTTGGAAATTAATCTGAGTTAATCTAGCCTTTGGAAAATGTGCCCAAGAGCTCCTCAAAACATAAATAGGGCTCTAGCAAAGAATTCAATAGGAGATACTTAATGATACATCAAGAAAAATGTTAGTTTGTGTGATGTTGTGCCTGCACCCGGTAAGAAAAGTGTTAAGATCTCTCGGTTACTATTAAGGAATGTCTCTTTGATTTCATCCAGTTTCCCGTGATTCATGGCTTTCCACACATCTATCCTATGCTTAAAAGCAGTCTCCATTTAATCTTTGTTCATCACCTCACAGGGAAATTTTCTTTTTCAGAACAGTAGAGTAGGAGAGATGCTCCATGCACTTTCTCCATCCTGAGATCCCATTTAGCCCTCGGTGCCTCCTGGCATGAACTCAGTTTCCAGATTTTGTCCCTGTTGTGGCACCTCCTGGCTTCTGGCATGGGCCTTCTCACAAGAGAAGACAACCCAGAGGAACATTTCTACAAAGGTGGGGTAGAGTAGGGGAAGAGGAGACACACTGGATGGCCTTCATGTCTTCCATCTGGAGCAACAGGAGAGTCTCCCTGGCATGAGGAGGAGGAGGAGGTGTTTGTCTGCTCCACGGTGTACACACGGAGGCCAGGAGAGCAACGCAGCACCCAAGGAAGACCTCGGGGCTGGACATAATGCTTACAGAAGCTAATGTATTTTGTAGATTCTGGTCTTGAAAGCCATGTCACAGCATCAGATAAGAGAATTAAAGGCTCTCATGCAGAAGATAGGGATCTCTTACTAGCTTCTGAAGAAGAAAAAGTTTTGACAAATTTTCTGTGAATATCAGTGCTCCAAAAAGTAAAGTATGCACATGCTATATGCAGTTTTTTTGTATTTTTTTCCTTTTTTCCTTTTTTTTTTTCTTTCTCAAAATATAAAAAGCTTAAAAAATAACAAAACTGACCAATTTTATGTTGACATGGCACATTTCTAATTTCTGTTGAGATTTATTGCTACCAACGTTTGACTTTCATTTTGAGTTGAGAAAGCATTTAAAACTCAGTATTAAAAAAAGCCTCACAACAATCTTCTGAAGCAAATTTATCTCTATTTTACAGGTAAGGAAATCAAGGCACAAACAAAGTGTGATTTGCCACAGATTACCCAGTGAGTCAGTGGCAAAGTCAGGAACAGAATGAAATTCTCTCTGCAGTTATGGCTTAACTCTCTTCCTGCTAAGTAAATTCATCTTTTCCCTAATAGGTTGTTTCACAGCACATGTCTTAAAGGTCATGAAAACTGGCAAATTTGCAGTGTTAATACTGTTGCAAAGTCAATTGGTTTTTTTTTCTGTATAAGCTCATAAATGCTACTTAAAGGGTTAATTATACTGCTATGCTGGTAAACATTTGTACTGGTTGCTGGTTTGACCAAGATTTAAATACTGACTGGTACAGAAGAGACTGAGCTTGCTCTGGACTCCCTTGTCTTGGTGTTGGGCATGGATATAGTACAACAGGATACTCCCACAGTGGCTTCAGGCAGCTCGTCTTCCTCCGTCCACTCATTGAGATCTGGGTTATAGCACTGAATACACTTCTTATATTTTTTCTCTATCTCATTCCAGCCCCCCACTAAGTAAATTTTCCCATCCAGCATTGAAGCGCCGGCTGTGCTAACTCCGGTTTGAAGGGGTGCCACATAACTCCACTGCCCCGTGTAAGGGCTGTAACACTCCACAGGAAGGACGTCGATCCTTTCCCCTCTCCCCCCCAGCTGTGACCCGCCCATGACATAGACCCTCTCCAGCAGGGACACGGCACAGTGCCACCCCCGAGGGGTGCTAAGGCTGGACTTATCCTGCCAGCTATCATTGCTGGGGTCATACATGCACACCGAACGAGAGTAAGCATTATTAATGTACCCTCCCGTGACCAGGATCCTACCATCCACCACGGCACTGGCATGGCAGCACCGGGGCACCTCCAGGGGTGCCTTCATCTGCCACTGATTAGTTGCAGGCACGTAGCACTCCATCGAGGAGAGACAACCCTCCAAGTTGCGACCGCCCACTGCAAACAGGAGGCCATTGAACACATTCAGGCTGAAGTGGGTACGCTTCTGATTCATATTTGCCAGGTGAATCCAGGTGTTGAAACGAGGATCGTATCTACAAGGGTAAAAACAGAGAGTGTCCATCTCACGTGCAGCTCTGGTACATTCCACAGTCCTATGTCTGTCCCCCTACTGCTGTGGTTGAGGAACGCTAAATCAATAACGTGCAGCTACTTTTTTAGCCCAGTAGAAGTCAATGGAATGAAACTGCCATCCCTGCTTAAATTTCCAAATACATTTAGTTCTTTATTGGAGGAAAATGTGTTTATGCCATTCACAATCAGTATTATTTCAACAAAACAAATCTGACTCTTCTGAAAACTGAGTTTGTGTAATAAACTCTTCGTAATCAGAAAGTGATACTTTTAAAATACAGTAGAAATTGTAAAATTTTGCAATTTAAGCCTACTGAAAAGCTGTCAAAATTGATTCAGAGTTTTAAAAAGCATTGAGCAGTGATTTGTATTAGCACCTTCTTAGTACTTTCTAAATGGTGTTTCCTCCTGCCACTTCTGCCAATTAAGATTTATGTGGAGAGAACATCTTTGCTTCCTAACACTATATCTATCTTAAAGAACATTCTCTGTCTTTGACTATTCAATAAGCAGTTGTGAAGTAGCAAATAGAAAATTACATTTCCTTAGGGCAGGGGGTTTTGTAAGGTACATTAGTAGACCCTTACATTTTTCCTGTTGCGTGCTGAGTGGATCAGTGAATGAGGAAAAGACTATGGGAGAGCAAACAGTAATTGTTAGTTGTTATATATTATTATTGGTAAAACTCTGAAAGCAAGCGCACATACATATTCATATTAATTAGCATTGCCGAAGTTAATGGCAGAAGAGGGATTGGAACACTGAGCAGACCACAAGAATTCCACCATTCCTCTGCACAACCCAGGTATGCACCAAGCACACGACTTGATAGAATTTGAGGCATAGCTCAGAGGCAGAAGCTTGGAGAGCAACAGTGTAATCTCCTTTAGGTAATATATTTTCTTCTGATAAATTAGATTACAATAGAAATGATCTAGATAACTTCCCTTTTTCATTAATTTTATATGTTGGTGGTCCTCTTTGGGAGAAGTTATCTGAACGGAATGTTCTTTTCTGGGAGCAGAAAAGGAAGCATTGTTGGGCTGCATGTTTGTACTGTGTGTCCACAGTCTGTTACTAGATAGAAGGTGAATTTTTTCAACACCTGCTTCAAGCTACTACGTGCCACTAACTTTTAGGCTAAGCTATTTAAAAACCATCACCATTCATTTGACTAGTACGTGTTATATTATGCACAAGTGACAGTATTTGCTATCACTTGTGCAGTTCTTGGATGACTACAGATAAGAACTGTAAGCAGGGTATTGTTTGGAGTGTCTTGTACAAGAGACATTCAGCCTTCATTGTTTCTAAGCTCTTCATAAATCAAAAGCTAAAAGATATGAAATGCATCGTGAGAGATGTTAAAAATACAAGTGGTGGTGCATAGAAAGTCAGAATTATAATATTTTTCAGAGTTTTCTGTGAGGCATCATCAGCTCTTGGAATTTAAAGTCTCATCAGATCTAATGCATTGTAGTGCTACTTCAGAACCTCCCTTATTAATTTCTCACTTCCTCACTTCTCATTGTGCATCATGGTGAAGCTATTGTGCATTTCAGTTGCACTGTTTTGTTCACTCAGAATTTAATAAAGAATAGCACCTATAGCTCCTCCACCCATCTTTCCACGTGTCTGATCTGATCACGCTGCACGTCACAGTTCAGCTTAGCCTATCTCCCTGCACTGTGTGGAGTAAATAAGTATTGTTAAAAACAAACAAACAAACAAACAAACAAACAAACAAACAAAGGAGTTACCTGCAGAAATTGCTGACCGCATGCTTGGCTTGGTTCCTGGCATCATTCTGGTCTTCCCCGCCGGCCACGTAAAGAAATCCATCCATCACCGTCACGCACTGGTTAAAACTTTTAGCGGGCATTTCACTAAGCTTCTTCCATCCATTTTCAGGATCTCTGTATAAGATGTCTCTGCTGAGAGACTTCTCTGTTAGAGCAGGGCGTCCTCCAACGGTAACTAGCACTCTGAAACCTCCACGAATCCTTGTTCTTCTAGACTGAAGTGTATTCTGATGATAGGGAAGCAAATGATAGTTCATGGCATCTACCAGGAGCTTATGGCAATCTGCATCTTGCATCATTCTTGGAACAGTTTGGACATAATTGACAAGGTCTTGAGCTGAGATAGTACCAAAACGAATGTTACCTAAGAGATCAGCAGCAAACTTTACTCTTTTTTGGTCAAATTCCAGCCATTTTATTGCAATCTGGAATGCAACAATTTCAGAAGGCAACTGCAAGTCATCATCTGCAAGAAGTTCATTAATCTGATCAAAAGTAAGTTTTAAGAACTGATCTGTTTCTGAAAATTCAATGAAGTTGTCTCTAATAAATTTGTGTGCAGCTTCCTTGGTTGTTTTCAGTCCATACGTTTCTGCAATATTGGCAATGTACATACAATTCTCAACACTGATTTCTTGGGTTAGAAAATCACAGCACATCTTTACAAGGGTGTGAATCTGAAGATAAATGGCTGTGGAAATAATACTACCTATCGTATAAAGTGAGAGAGTGAGCTTTCCAGTGTAAGCGTAGGTGATAACAGTAGCCAGACCCAATGGAGATACATCATTGAGGTCTACTCTCTGAGTGGACGGATCTTTCTTTAAGATGTTGTGAAAGTAGTCACTGATTGAAGCCATCACCACCTTATGAACACTGAAAGATTTGGTTTTGGTACTGATAGTCAAGTCACAAAGAAAATTTTCTAGTCTCATTCTGCTTAGGCCTTCCAAGAGGTTTGGGCTGTATGACGGGTCAGAAACTTCAGACGAGACGCAGCTGAAACCATTGCCTCCATCCAGGAGTCCATTCAATCCATTTAGTTTGCTGAGGGGGCCATCTTCCACAATGATAGTCATTTCACTGATACCTGCTGCTTTGTTCTTCTTCACGTTCTTCTTCTTAGGTGCCATGACTGCAATGAAATATTACAGCCAAGAGCTCGCTAAAAATAAATTGAAAATGTTCAGAGCTGCACTGCAGTTGTGAAATTTAATACCCGAGTGATTATGCAACAAATCTAATCGTTGTCAATACATACAAAGGCCACAAAACCAAAATACACAGGGTAGTCTATCTGCCTATTAACTGTTGTGCTCTCCTGGATGGTAATGTAGCTGCTTATCTATAACAATGCATGTTCAAATTATGAAGAATACATCACAAGTAATTCCACAATTCCTTTTTAATAATGAGATGAAAATAGTAATTATCGTCAACACATTCAAAGAGTTAAACTCTCTTCCTAATGAACATTAAATGAGTATGCCAGAGTGTACAGTTCTGAAATGAGCCAGGTTCTAGATCTGAAGTATAAGAAAAATATGGGCCCCTACTTCTGTTCATCCTCACTGCAGGACTAATACAGATTTACAGGTAAGCGAATTCAGAGTGTAACCAGGAAATATTAAGAGTGGGGAAATTCTTAAGGAGATGGTAACATAAAAGATAAGAAAGTGAATTACAGGTACGATCTTATGTTGATTTTAAATTTAAAATCCGTTCCAAATTGCTTCAACTTTTTTATAATTTATGAGACTGATGATCTTCTATTCCCATGTCAGATTTGCAAATATCTTCTACTCACAGACCCTCTCTCTGCTTCTTGTTGTCTGTAATTTGAAATGGTTATAATGTTATTTTTAGGATTTTCTGGAGATTGAGGGAGAAGAGATGCTGTCTAACTTTTATCTGAAAAAAAGTCACGCATATTTTGAATTTGAATTACACTTATCAACTCTGGACAAGTTCCAGTTCTTGCTGAAATGAAGAGCCTGGTTTTTGTCAAACACAAGTGATGTGACCCTTAACCAGTTCTCAAAGGAGCTTCCTAAATATATATCTATGTATGCAAACACACACTGAAGGAAAGTGCTGATCTTCAGTAACAGAGTTAAAACGGAATTGCTGAGATCAGCGTTCCAATACACACAACAGGTATAACATTTATCTTTGATGCAGCCATTAATTTTAAAACAACTCGCTTAAGCTGGTTTCCTTTGCAACCTTTGTGCTCATAGCAGACAGAGCACAGAGAAATGCTAATTCACGATAAAACATTCTGGATTGTTTCAGATCAACTTAAAAAAAGTTTGATCACATTTCAATCTGAAGTCTCAGCACACTGATTTTCCCTTAAGTGCACAGCACATAAAAAAAATGCTGATTTAATTTTAGAAAGGAATGGTTGCTGCCTGTGAGTACCAGGCATTTTTTTCTTCTTCTGCTGGGTGACGACTGCGTGCAGAGCAGGAGAGGGAGAAGGCCATGTGTGCTGGAAGTGTCAGTGTCAGCGCATGCTGACGTCAGCTGCAGTCCCCAAATGTCTGGGTGCCAGCACTGGGGTCAGCTGCTCCCCGCCTCCCCCCCTCCAGCTGCATTCCAGAAGCTGCATCTGTTGAGAGCTATCAGAGTCACCTCCAGGAATAGCAGCCTCCCAGCAGCTTGCCATTTTAAGACAGGTTCAATCGGAGGTGCATCTGGTGCTTTAGTCCACTTGGTTGTTGAATGCACCTTTTTGCAATAAAACTATGCTGCCTGCCCTGCAATGTATAATCATTGACATAGAATAAAAGCAAAACAGAACCATTGGGTGTCTTTGGACATACTAATAGCCACAAGTTTATTGCTGGCAAGGCAATGTATTATTTTGGCAGACAGACTTGTAGTTCTACATATTTTTAGAGGCCCATAACTTAAACATTCCAATAAATACGTCACTTAATGTTTATTGCTTCACTTGTAGAGCTTACTTAAATACTGTATTCCTTGTAGACCTTATTTAAATATTCAAAGCATGTGTTTAATTTGTTAAAAAAGGTCCACTCTCCAAAGTTTTTTTCCTGAAAATTACTTTTCCATCAGCAGCAATTGCACTGGCTACCTCAGTGCATAAACGTACAAGCAACAGGAGATTCAGAACCAGCGAATCAAACCAAACAAACCTGTTACAACTCCTTGTTGCTGAGCTTTGAAAGCCCTGGATGATTTTCTTTCCTATAGCTGTTTGCCTTCACCTGATTTACTTTAGATTAACAGCAACTCATGCCAAAGGACGCTGACGGTCCCCAAACAGCACACTCAAACACACGACCTTCCCCCCTTTAATATGCTATCTTCTAAACGCTACCAACGTGAGGAGTTAAAAACCCCTTACCCTCCTCAGAAATAGGTTGTCTCAGAGCTGTCCAAGACGCTGCCAGTGAAATTGACTCTTCCTAGGAAAAATGAGAAGACAAAGAGAGGAAAGGTGGTAAAAAGAAGAGAGGAAGATCAGAGGCCACCTGGTAAGTCCCAGCTTGCGGTTTCTACTGTGACCCTTTGCTGTCACAGCGAGCAAAAGAGACCGCAGCCTGAGCTCGAGTGCTCTTTAAAATGACCCCTCCTCTCGGTGCCTCGCTCCCTGCCTCTGCCCAGACACAGGCATTAAGTTTCCCCAGTCTGCCCAGCCTTCAGAAACCAGGGGGGCAAACGCGGACAAATCATGTTCAGGGTCAAGGCAGGAGGGGAAGGTGAAGATGACATATCCACACCAGGTAATGCTTGGGCCAGGTAAGCGTAGGGAGACCATCAGATTACCCTGCTCTGGGTGCCTGGGCTCCCTGAGCACTGCTTGGCGATGGTGACATCTGAGGGTGGGCTGTGCAAAAGCCAGTGTGCTCTGTGAAACAAGCATCTGAAATAACCAGCGGGAAACAGAAAGAAGCTGGCACTTCAGTTCCATGTTTTGTTGCACTGAGCTGCTTACCTCTGGGCAAAGGGAAGGAAATGGACTGATGGGGGGATTCACAGTCATGTCCTGTTTATCAGGTAGGTCACTGCTCCCATGAAAGCTTGCCTTGGCTTTCAAGGATGCTGGCTCACATCTCCTGATACATTTCCACAAAGGTTTGAACTCTGAATCCTTTGAACCCATATGAACCTTATTTGTGGGTTGGAAAATACTCTGTAGTATTTTACCTTCACCTTTGGCTAATTTGAAGCCAGGTCTCTACATCCCAGAGGAATTTCGTACCATGGGAGATGGAAAGAAGAGAGAGGAAGAGATAGAAAAGGTAGAAGTGACTGCATGGGAAGGGAGAGGCATCGGGGGTGTGGAAGTCATGGAAAGAGAAGACTTTCTTTTGACTAGACTTGGTGTAATACTTCATCTGGTAGATTTGTTCGATTAGCCTCTGACTCAGATGGGCTTTTACAGCAATTGCTGCAAAATAGCACATTTAAACAACAGGACATCTCTGTGTCAGCGTAGTTACCAAGTTATAAGACAAAAAACAGAGGCAGCAGTTGGATGCTGTCAGACCAGTTCTAAGAGCTCGCACTCAGACTTCCATAAATTTTTATAATTAAAGAAGTTCTGAAAAGCCAACATTTTTCAGAGAAAGAATTTCTTATCTGACATTTTTTGGTGAGCTTATTTGATAACGAGGACATTTATTCTCCAGGAAGAATACTCTGTCATGTTCTGTAGAAAAAATATATCATTCTAATTTTAATACCAGCTCTGAAAAACATATTTGGAAACAGTAAAATAAATTCAACTTTTATTTAGTCTTTAAAATACATTTCCAATATCCCTACATGATTTGCTGCAGTAGAAATATCACACGAACTACAATGAGGAATGCAATACAGGACTAAGTTCTTATTTCCAGAAAAGGCTGAACAAGCTTTGAGCTGTGCTGTGCAGGACAGAGATAACCATCATGGGGGGCAGGCCTCAGCATTTATGTATATTAATGCTGACACAGTCAAATAAGTTCCATCATTCTGAAACTCTGGTTGTACCTCAGGGCAAAACCATGAGACCCTTACTCACTCAGCCTCCAGACCAGAGGCTGTTATGTAGCATCTAAGCTGATCTTGGAACTGTCATTCTCATTTTCCATTCATTTGCACACACAAAGTCTCTTCAAAAGCAAATAGCAGCAGTGTTGGCTGTGGGTTGTGATGCATCTTTAAAATTCAAACTTTAAGATTTTTTTTTTTAATTCTCAAATATTCTTCACATTATTTCCTTGATATCTTGAAGAAAATAATCTCTTGTCATTCTGATTATTTCTTTTCCAATGGGATAGAAATTAATTACTATGCAAATAGTTTGATAATGTTCCACAGAAAATGTAAATCCTAGCAAACTAGTTACGAATTATGGCCTTATAAGAGATAGGATGGTGCATTTTGGCAGTGATGTTAAGTTTGTAAAGATATATCCTTTTAGCTGTGAGTGAATGCTGGGGGGAAAAAATACTTAATTTTCTCCATAATCAGTCGTGAGCGGCTAAGGGCAATGCTATCAATCCATGCAGCAGGTCCTGCGTTAAGATTTTAACATTCTTTAGGGGAAAAAAACCCAAAAATTTCAAGAGATTTGTTTGTAGAACAGTAAACCAGTATAACTGCTGTTATCTGCACAGGCATGAACCAGAACTGGCAATAGAGAAGACTTCTAAAATAGGGACTTCTAGGCAACCCTCAAGGCAATCTTTTATACTCCATGCAGCACCATTGCTGCACGCTTTCTGGTAACTGTAAAGCCTTGTTTTTAAAGTTAGTGTGTTCTGTTCTGTTGGTGGAATGCTAGCACCACAGCTACGGCTATGTGGAGATCTGCCCCGTTCCACTAAAAATGTTAGCAAAATTGTGGCTCAGCTTTAGATCCTGATTGGTTTGTTGGCTCGGAACCCTTTGCATATATTCAGCCAAGCATTATGCTTCTCCAAAGCCCGTATTTAGATCATGACAATAAGACAGTGAGGCCGCACAGCACAGAGCAGAGCAGGACAACCCCTCCCCTCTCCCAGAGGCAGCGCTGGGCCTGGGGCACCACAAGATGCGTTGGCCCTTTGGGCTGCCAGGCACACTGCTGGCTTTGTCCGACTCGTCATCAACCAGAACCCCAGCTCCCTTTCCATGGGGCTGCTCTCTAGCCTCTCAGCTCCCAGTCCGTATGAATATCTGGGGTTGCTATGTCCCAGGCACAAAATCCAGCGTTCACTCATGTTAAACTCCATGTGGTGAGTGGCTGCAAGCCTTCCACTGTGTTGAGATCTCTCTCTGCGAGGTCTCATGAAGAATCCATCCCGCTGCGCCCCATGGCCAAGCAATCCCCGGGCCCAGCAGAGCATCCGGCGGGCAGGTAGCCCGGAGGCAGCATCGGAGCGGCCGGGCGCTCCCCCTGCGGGTCGGGCAGCGCACTGCGGCCCCGCCTCGGGACGGGAGGGCGAGGCCGGGGCGGGGAGGCACCGCCCTTGGGCTACAAGTGGGGCGAGCGGGGGAGGGACGGGGCTCTGGGCCGCGGCGATGGCGGAGGGGCGGAGCGCGGTGCGGAGCAGCGTGCGGGCGCTCAAGTCGCGTCTGAGCCGCGCGGAGGAGCCTGCGGAGGTAGCTGAGTCGAGGCTGCTGGGCCTGTTAGAGCTTGTTAGGGCGGCGTCAAGGAGAAAGGTTGAATACTGGGTACAGCGCTGCCGTGCCTGGAGCGCGCTGTGCGGCAGCGGTGCTGTCAGGTCCTGCCCTGGCTGGAGATCCAGAGCTGAGCTGCGGCGGTGCTCCGTGCTGTGTTCCTAAGGGCTTCTCGCAGTGAGAGAAGCGTTCCGGGTGCGCTCTGATGGTGCGCAGTGTGGGATCTGATACATCCTGCGTTCATGGCCCTGGTATGGGGGAGAATAGGGCTGCTCTCCTACCTGGGAGGAATTAAGCTACCTGAGGGAGAGCAGGGCTGCTCTGTAGCTGCAGGAAGCAGATAAGGGGCACCTGCACTAAGAATGCATCCGTTCAGAGTGGTTCAGGGCCACGTAAGATGGGCCCTCCTCAGGTTTTGAGGCACGGAGAGGGGAGAAGGAGAGAAGGCACTCCCTGTGGGAGCGATGCAGGAATCTGGCAGGCTGTTTCCTAGTGAACGTCGTTTGACAAAAGATAGTGTACTCAAAAGGGACTGTAAAGATAAGCAACCAAACCAGAGCTTCTTGACGGGCTGAATTCTAGCTGAAAATAAAAAGCACGCTTTGGTGGTGGGTTGGTCGGTTTGCGGGGTTTTGGAAGTTGATGCAAGTTTGTGAAAGGACTTGGAGGCGAAGAGTGCTTAATTTGCGTTGTCCTTGGTGGGTAATAAACTTAAAAAATCTTCATTACTATGTTCAGATCTACTGTGTGTGTTTATACATATTGAAAAATGTTTTTATTAGCCACTAATGATTTGTCTTCCTAATGCCGATTCTATAAGCTTTTTCTGTCAAATGAAATACCTGTGTGCAGATGTTTGACCTTGCAGTTCTTGTGCTACAGAAATGATCAGATTTTAGTCTTTACAATTTGTTTATGATTGATAGAATCCCTAGAGTTGAAAGGTGCCTCTGAGGGCCATCTATTCCCCTGTGATGAACAGGGACACCACAGCTAGATCTGGTTGCCCAGGGCCTGATCCAGCCTCACCTTGAAAGTCTCCAGGGATGGGGCGTCAGCCATAAGATGAGGTGACCTGTTCCAGTGCCTCAGCAGCCTCACTGTAAAAGAATCTTTTCCTTATATCTAAACTTTAGTGTTGATATACAGTTCTGAACAGAAGATGGGAAGGGAGAAGAGAGAAACGATTCCAGAAGTAACTCCTTAAGGGCTTTTAAAGCACAGACAGCTTAAGAGACAAAAATGTGGATGGCCCTGGTGAGGTGGATTTGACTCTGTAAGCGAGGAGATGCATAGTTTTTACCTCGTATGAGCTAAAAGCAAAAGCTGTGTCAGCTGGGTCTAATGGTGGTGCTGTAGCACTTCTGCAGGCCTTGGTAGAGCTGTGTCTGGTGAGATAGAAATAGCTATAAGTAGCAAGGGATAAGGAGGAGGGAAGGGAGAAACTGATAACTGGAAATTGGCAGGCATGAACTGTGCTAGTAATAAAAGGTAAGTCTAGTAAGAAAACATTTGTGGCATATTTAAAGGTAAAGAGGAATGTTTTAAATAAGTGCAGAAAGATTAATAAATTAGTATCGCAGGTAGGTGTTGGTGTTGCTGAGTATTTCTTTTCATGCTTCTTTGTCTGATTTTGTCACTGTTCTTACTAACTACAAAGTACTTGGGTATGACAGGAACCAGGAAGGATTCAGAACATCAGCTGTTCATCTTAAAAGCTTTGCAGTGTGTCAGGTTTGATGGCTACTCTGGAGAGAAAGAACTGACCAAAAAATGTTCAGAACTGGTGATTAAGGTATTAAATGAGCCTTAAGAAAGTAGAGGAGTTCATCAGGTCTGGAAAAAGAAACCAAAACCAAAACTGTTTCTTTGTGCTGTTGTCCCACTGAAGACTGTGAAGCATTTTAATGAGCAGCTGTGAAATGTTGCATGTAAGGTGCAACTGGTGTAAAATTAAAGCTTGGTGCTATGATCAGTGCCACTTGACGAGAGTTCATGTAGATGTGTACCACCAAATTCATTTTGTATTCAGCTGATACTACCTGTCACAAATGTATATAAAATCTCTTAAAGCATTTGACTTGCTGCTATGATGTTGGTTACTGTAGCAGTGTTACATACCTGATGCAATACATAAAATGGACTGAAATTGCTCTCAGCAAAAATAAGTGACAGCCCTCATCAGAAAGAAATGTTTTTTTGGGGGGGAAGTGATTACGCATCTCTTCTTGACTGGATCTTACTCAAATCTTTCTTAATTTAGAAGACAGCAAGCATTGCAGTAAAATGTTACAAGTACAAAAGTAACTTTGCATCAAATAACGAAGAATTTGAGCAGCCTTGATCACGTGCAAGGCTGTGCTCATTTGAGCAGCATGCATTTTAACATGGCTCAGTGGAAAGTCACAGCTAGAAGCCATGAATATAGGTCATTCCAGATAGGAGACTGTATTTTGGAAAGCACTGACTCAGAAAATGATTTGGAGCTCTGATGTGTTAACGCTTGAGCATGAAATTGCAGTACAATGCAATGGCTGATGGAATAAATGCTATCTTTGGGTAGTTAGCATTTGTTAGTTTATGTTGTTACTACTCCCATATAATTTTAGGAATATTACAGGAATATTATGTCTTGCTCTGGGAGCTGTTATTAAAAAAAAAAAAAAAAGCTGTTTCAAGCTGAAAAGATTTTTTTTTTCAATGGCAACAGAATGGCTGTAATTATGGCTAGCACAGCTTCTGAAGCTCGAGAACTCAATCTGTTTGGCCCTAAAGCTGTGGAAAAGGTAATCTTATACCCTGTCAGTTAGCAGAAAGATAATGAGAGTCAATGGTTGAAAGCAAAGCTATACTTTTTATTTATCTGGAAACAGGGTTATTTAGTGAGGACAACTGAGCATATCATACAAGTGCCTCACTTGGGATTGCACCGGGTTTTCTAATATCTTTAATCACAGAATCATAGGTTTGAGTTGGAAGAGACCTTGAAGATCATGTAGTTCCAACCCCTGTGCTACAGGCAGGGACACCTCCAGGTTGCTCACAGCCCCATCCAGCCTGGCCTTGAGTGCATCCAGAGAGGGAGCATCCAAAGGCTCTCTGGGCAGTGCTCTTTCAGGAGGTCTTGATGTAGATTCACAACTGGCTGGAATGTGATGATCTCTGTTAGTGAGAAGAACAGGCTAAACAATCATAAGGAACCCTTTGAAGCGTGAGGAAGAGGAGGGAGGAAAAGAAAAGTAGTTGTGGTGAGATGAAATGAGTCACTGGGCACTGGGGGCCTGTAGTGGGCCCCATCCTTCTGAGGGTCTGGCTCAGCCAGAAGGGAGGTGATGCCAGGGCTCTGTGCAGGAGGTCTGCTGGGAGCAGACATACCTGGTGCACCTGGCCCTGTTCTTATCACTGCTCTGCTTTCAGTTTTCACTCCAGAAAGCTGGTCACGTGCTTCTTGCCTTTGTCCTCTGCTTCCAGATGCCTCCTCTCCTTCATCACAGCTTGCTCTGTTGGCATGTGTGTGCTGGCTGTCCGTTTGTCTGTGAGGCCGTGCTTCTGTCCATTCACGCTGTGAATGCAGGCGGGCAGAGCTCTCTCCTTCAGCAGTCCCTCAGGTGTGTGGCTGCAGGTCTTGCAGCAGGCTGAGCTGTGCCCTGCTCTCACGAGACCAGTGCTTCTCTTCTAGGGACTTCTAGCACTTGGTAATTGCTTTGTGTTTTCTTCTTAATGAAACTCTTGTGTTTTGTCTTACTTCTGCAAATGTGATATACATCTCAGGAAAGCAAACTGAGCAGTGTGGACTTTGTCTTAGAAAACACTGGAAGCTTTGTCTTTCATGAAGACGTGCTGACTGTTTTCAGACCTGCTTGTCATCTGGGTACTTGTACAACACAGCCTATTCTGAAGCTGTATGAGTAGTAATTGCTTGCTTCCTGAATCTGTTTCAGAGATTCTTCTGAAATGAACTCAGCTTTATAAATTAACCCCTCGAGAGAAAATGCTCCAAATCCCCATTGTCTCTGTAGCTTGATGACAACATCTTTTAGCATTGTGGTGTGTCTCTGTGGGATTTATTCCCAGTGATTTGTACTGCTTGATTATCTAGTCCGCCTACAGAGTGAAATGTACCTGCTCAGCAATGGGTTACTTCCTTCTGGTTGCAAAATAAATTGAATGAATATAATGTTAATAATGAACTAAATTAGCTAAAATTGACACTAATAACTTAGTTTTTAATGCTTGTGATTAGCATTGTCAGCAATTACTGAACTTCATAAGCATCTTTGCAGCGTATATTTTTTTCCTGTTGGGGTTATTTTAGGATAGGTCTTCAGCTCGTGGGTGGATCAGTGAAGAGTCCAGGGCAAGGTAACCATCAAGCTTGTAACATCCTGAGGAGGATGAGCCATTCTCCTGAGATGGAAAACTGGTTTTAATTTCTTGCTAGGCTGTGCAACATTTCTCTTGAAGTTCTTCAGATTTCAGTAACTGTACTGCAGCACAGGTGTGTGAGAGGAAGAACTGCATGCCAGATATGCTGATAGAGCCTCTGCACAACGAAGTTCAGTGATACTCTGCTTCCAGCGTACTCCAGGAATAGGAGGTTTATCACAGAATCCTTAGAGTTGGAAGGGACCTCTGAAGGCCATTGAGTCCAACTCCCCTGCAGTGAACAGGGAATCTTTGTGGAGAAAAACAACCCTGTAATATAGTTTGTAACTTTTTCATAAACAGTGCTGCTCACTTATTTTTACTACCCTTTGCCTCCTGCAAAGTAGCAGTATCTAATCTGCTAAATGGCAGTTATTCTGGCATTTGTTACTTAAACCATCATTGCTATTACTGAAGTTCAAAAAGCTTTTGGATTATTATCTTTGCATTCCAGCAGGCTCCTGCCATTGCATTTAGAAGTGGTAATGATCTGAAAACCCAGATAAGTGTTCCAGGCTTTGCTGGAGCTCTACAACATCCTGTAATTTCAGTAACACATTAATTTTGTCATTGCATAACACAGCTTCGTAGGTGTTTGTGAAGGATAAGGCAAATTGTGTGTACTCAAACACAAGACTCAGGTGTGCTGCTGACCCATCATCAAAGAAATTCATACTCTGTTTACAAATGGAACTTCTGTATTTCTTTTTTTAAAAAACCCTCTCAAAAGAAAATGGGCCATTTAGTATGTATTTGAAAAATACATTCCTACTTATAAAAAAAAAAAAAAGCAAACACACAACAGCAGCATTTAATCAAAACTACATGCTCTGCTGGTGTGAAACAACAGCTGTTGTAGCTTGATTTGGTCTTATTAGCATACAAACAGCAGTTAAGGATTCAAAACCTGTTGTTTTTCACACTGAACGCCTTGGGGCTCGGTTCCTCTTGGCCTTGAATGGTGAAGGAGAGTGGAGGCTCCCTGCTTTCTGCAAGGTCCTGTTTCTCCATAGCGCAGCCTTTGAATGAGCTCTGTGTTGGAGCAGGGTCACTGACATAACAGGAGTGGGCCGTGTATGCAGCATGTGCTGCTGTGTTATTGATCTCTAATGTAATCGCTGTAGTACTAAGTTCATACTTATTGGATTTTCTGGCGCTACTGCAGTTTGGGGTATAGCAGAACAGCACTGGTTCACAGCACAGACTTCTTATATTGCACTCCTACACTACACATACGTGCTCACATTTTCCTGGATTTACTGGCTGTTACTCAAGCTTTATTGTTTAAACACAGCAATGGGGATGAGGAAAAGCAGGACAGGATTTACAGTCGTATGTCTGAATATAATAAAATTTGAATATTTCCTTCCAGATTCTAAAAGTACTTGAGCTACTACAGGATTTGGATATATCACTGGATATTCTAACAGTAAGTGACCAGTAATAACCTTACACAGTGAATGACTATGGAAGAGTTCAAAATTCAGGGATGTGCTGTCCCAGAAGCAGTGTGCAGTGTTACATCTTGTAGTTCTGACTCTTAGCCATTGTTCATTTAGAACTCTGTATAACAAGCTCTGGAGACTTCTCCAGAAACTGTGCAACTTGACAAATGCAGCATTGGAGCAGCAGTGTTAGTACTGAGCAGATCTGAATGTCTAGAGGAAACTTTGCCATTTAAGGCTGGTTTCCTTTTGCTTTACAATTGCTTTCAGATCAGTGCTTAAGATGAAACAATTGTGGGTGATTGATTAGGTCCGTTGCCTAAATGTGTCTCTAACTAGCTGCCCTGGGTTAGCATCTTGCATTTAAAGAGCAGGTGTCCCAAGTTATAGCAATACTTCTCTTTTGTGTCCTTACCCAAGCTACATCCTGTCAGGTTTTGCCCTGGAAATTCTCACACTGGTTTAGGAAGCTCCTGGTTACTTTGGCAATATGTTTGTATGTTGGAAAGAGGAAAAATGTGTGTTGTGAGAGAGCTCTTTGCAGAATAAGAGAAAAATATGCTAAGTATTTGGCCAGCTTATTTAGGCAAAGGCATTCACCTGCCTAAGGGCAGATGGCTTCTGCTAGGATACAGCAATATTTTGGTATTTATTTTGGAAAATGAAGTAATCTTCATGTGAATTGTAAATTTTTTTAAAATGACAAAGGACTTCCATAGGCAACTGATGTTTCCAGCATGCTTGCGTGCTACAGTGTGATACACTGCGATGGAAGCCTTCAAGAGAAGTAGAGGAAAGAGTTATTAAACAATTGAAGGTCCCATGTATTTATTTAAAGCTCTTCTAGGAATGTAAATGTGCACTGGCATGGTGCTGTGGTTTGACCTGGCAGGTGGCTGAGCACCACACAAGTGTTCACTCACTTCTTCCCCTTCTTCCCAGTGGGATGGGACTAGTAGATTGAGATGAAACAGTTTATGGAAGCAGAGAAAAGGAAAAGGATAAATAATTGAGTGTATATATTAATAAAAATCTATGACTAATCTATATACATATATATTTATATATGTATATATAAATGTGTATATAACAGGTAATGCACAAACAATTGCTCGCCACCCCCAACCGATGCCCAGCTAGCCCTCTGAGCAATGGGAGAGAGGTGAACTACCACCCTTCACAACTTACAGGAGCATCCCTTAACTAGTAAGCAAGAGCAGTACTAGATTGCTGTTGACTTAAATTCCAGAGTTTGCATGCATCTTAAGTGAGAGCTTGTGAATCAGAGGTGGCACAGGATTGAAAAATTCACCCGTGGTGACTATATAGCCAAAAAGTTTGCAGGATAGTTCTGCTCAGACAACATGGAACTCAGCAGAGCAAGATCTGAAGGCTCAACAACGATGTGAAAATAACTGAAGTGTAGAACAGTGAATGTGGTGGATCTTAAATATCAAGGGTTTATTCTGTAGCTGTGACTGAGGTTACTCATATGAACTCTCCTTCTCTGGCACCTCTGTCTTGTAATACTCCTCTCTGAGATTGTTTTTTGATTACAGTACAGTGCTCATATGCGCTGTCTAATATGCTACACTGTACATATATAAGCCTGAAGAAGACCTGAATTGATTAAATTAGTTTACTTTAGCAGTAATCATTTTGTGGGCATAAGTGTTCAGACAAAGTGAAAGTTCTGATGTACATACATTTAATGGAGAAAAGTGGCTTTATGAACTAAGGCTATTTTTTGTTCCCCATATTTGGTTGTAATTATATCCCTTGCTTTCAGTTCTGCCTGTAGTGCAGTGCCTGTGCTTATTTAGCTGCCATAAGACTACTGAAACTTCCATGCTTATATGGTTTGTAACAGTTTTAGAGGTGGTTTTACTTGGGATGCTCTCTGTGATTGGTTTCACTCATCTTTCTTGTACTTTTCTCTAACAGGAAACTGGCATAGGCAAAACAGTTAACAGTTTTAGGAAACATGCCACTGCTGGAAATGCAGCTAAATCCCTGGTAAAGAAATGGAAAAAGCTCATTCCTCCAGAAAACAAAAGGTAGGTGTGAACTTGCTTTTTTTTTTTTTTTTTTTTTTTTTTTTTGAGGGGTTAATTATACTGCAGTGTAATTTAATACAATAGAACTTGGAGATCTTAGAAAAGTATTTGGTATGACAAATATACATTGTGACAAACCCATAAACAGAATCACAGAAATGAATGTTACTTTTACAGAATAACTAGAAAACAAACCGGTGACTGCTTTGATCCATTAGCCAGTCAGCACTCAAACTTCAAGTCCTGTAAGAATTATGCCATGTGATGTGATTTAATGCTTTTGTTTTATTAAATAAAAAGGCTGTTTCTTCAAGGATTTAACATCTGCTTGGGGTATATGGGGTGTAATTCCCTTTGTGTTGCAATGGTCACAGAGAAAGAAAACAAAACGTTGAAAAAGATGAGACAAAATCTTCAGTTTCCAAGGAAGGAAAGCCTTCAGAGAAGTCCAAAACATCTGTAGCAGCCTCCCAAAGTTCCAGTAGCTCGTCCGTATCTAGAAAGTTGAACAAGCAGCGTAACTGTATTGAAGAAAAGCACCGAAATAGAGACTCTGAGTCTCGAAAAGACCATGATAACAGAAGATGTCATGGCAGTGGTTCTAAACATAATTTCCTGGAGACAAGTCCTCAAGCTAAAGAGAGTGACTGTAAAAAGAGAGCCTCCAAGGACAGGAGAGCTCCAGAAAAGCAGCGTTCTTGTATAGCTGGTAAAGACTCCTTCCCAAAGAAGGAGAAGCCTAAGGATGCTTCCAAACAGAGAGATGCTAAGATTGTGACGAAACTGAAAGAAAAACTTGCTGTGAGAAGCAAAGCCGAATTATCTGGTGATGAGGAATTTGAGCCCCCTACTATGTCTTTTGAATCTTACCTGAATTATGATCAGGTTACAAAAAAGAGAAAGAGGAAAGCTTGTTCTGCAAGTGAACGTCCAGAGAAGTGCAGTAAACAGAAGAGCAGCTCATTACCACAAAAGACTTCAACGCTTTCTCACGCAAATGAGGGAGAAGAAAAAGTACAAAACTCTGAAGATGATCAGTCAGGAACTCCCAGCAAAAAGGTAAACCACTGTGCAATTGAGATGAAAGCAGACCAACTGCAGACAAATAAGAGTTCCAGCCTCTTTCAGTGAAATTCAGCTATGTTTATTTCAAGAACAGATTGTGTGGTTTTGACATAAATTGCATTGTATTGGCCAATATTTATGGATAATTTGGGCAGAAAAGATTTGTTGTGTACTGACAGTTTTAATCAATTTGTCTCATTTTTCAGCTGTTTCCTATCTGGCAGTGGTCTTTGATCAATATCTGCCAGTCTGCTTTTTACCCACAGCTTCACTCTTGACTGGCTTAGTTTATGGTTGCAGCAGATGTTTGCGCGTGACACAGCTGTTCTGTAAGAAGCTGCAGCTCTTTATTAGTTAGATCTGCATTGGGAACAAACAAACTTGTAATGCATTAAAGTAAACTAAGTAAACATGCTTTATGATTTAGGTCTTTTGTAAGAAGCTGCTTGTGCAGAGGGAATTTGAGGTCTCTTGGATCTCTTATCATGATTGTGATATGAAAGCTTTGGGGGTTCTCTGTTTTGTGAAGGATCTGCAGTACAAATGTGACATCTTCTATGCCAATGGAGAAATATTAATATAGAGGCTTGTGCATGATACTCCAGCATAAGCTTGGGAATTGAGGGAAAGTTGAGCAAGGAATCTTGCTTTTGTTTTGAAAAGTTATTAAAGATAGCTGCAATAAAGTTTGGGGGGATGCAGCTTCTGGGTTCTAAGCGCCTGGCTTACAACCAGGAGATGCCCAAGACCTGATTTAGGCGTTGTCCAAAATGGTGGATGTTGGTGGAAGCACTTACCAGATTCCTGAGCTTTTAAATCACCTTTTTAAGGGGTATATCCAGGAGGACTTCAGACTATGTGGCTTATCAAGCACAGTATGGGAGGGTAGGGAGTACCAGCTCTAAAGCTGTTTCTTGCTTTTTTCTCCAGCGTGGTATTTAGCTTGCCTTTAAGCATTTAACCTGTTTTTGTCATCTCGCAGTTTTGTCTTGTTCACTGCATGCCTATAACCTCAAGTAGCAATTTATCTGTAAGCCTGTTAGCTGAACACATTTGTTCCTTTCTTTAATTGCTGATTATGCACTGTCTGCAGATATCCCACTAAGTTCCTTCAGTGATGTAGTATTGGTGGTAGAGCATGGAAGAATATGCATGGAAGCAATGCAGTGAGTGAATTTTAGTGCAGAGAAGCAGTAGTTTAGTAGTTACTGTAGGTAACTTTTGGTCTCACTTAATCTTTTTCTGTACTTTATTTTAAGCCTCGGTAAACCCAAATTTGTAACAACAAAGCAATGTTTTCTTGACTGTGCACAGGCCAAGGTGGGATCCCTCCAAGATCTTCTTAATACTCCGCTGCCTAAATTTCTGCCAGGCATCTTAATCTCCTCTCCCCCATATGCTGCTGACTTTAAAGGTAAGTAGTATGCAATGCTCAGAAATCTGAAACAGCACGTTTTTACATCTCTAGCTATGGCTGTCTTCATCTCCTTTCCTAATAAGCTGTGTTAGCTCCTCTCTCTGTGATGAAGAACCACCTTTCTTTCAATTACTTTTCTGCGAAACTAGTTTTGAATCTGAAGGGAGATATAATGGCTTCCCTCTTACAGCTTTCTAGATGAAGAAATGCTGTAAAAGATTACCATGGAGGTATAGGAGATGTAGGTCAGGTAGTCGTTCTACAGCCTCCATTTATCTTTGCTCCAGTCTATCTATGCCTTATCATGGGGGTAAAGCCCTAGTAGGAATTGTCTTAGGGAAAAACCAGTTCTGTCTTCAGCAGAGGAGCTGGCTGCATCCTTACTTGTAGGTGGCACAAAGTGCCAGTGGTTTCCCCTCACAGCTCCTGTGAGGTTTCAGTGAACTTCACATCCCCATGGTCTTGAAGTATCATTGCTGTTACACCTTCTGGCTTCCCAGGGTCAATAGAATGTGATGCACTAGTGGCTTGAAGTTACCCAGATATCAGTACAGCTCATGTAATTCTAAGCATCCAGATGCAAAAGTTGATACAAGTTGTCCTGAGCTAAGTAATGTGAGCCTAATGTGAGTTTGTGCAGCACAAATTACACTTTGCATTACACTTTCAACATAGTTGCTGTCTTGCTGTTAGATGTTAGTTGCTGTCATGAGGGCTCTGAACTGCAACACAGGTACATTATTTAAAAAACAAAACAAACATGAATATTTGTGTGTACTAACAGCCATTTCTCTGAAAGCTGGATGGTTAAAGCCTTGTAATGTGCCTGAAGGTAAAGGAAACCCTGGCTGATGTTTTCTTGTTGACTCCCCTAGAGCCTGTAGTGGAAGCACACCAACAAGTCGGTGAGATAGTTCAATTCACAGGACGGAGACTGAACTCCAAGATGCAAGTCTACTCTGGCTCTAAACCAGTCTGTCTTTCAAAGATGCTTACACTGTATGAGCTGTGCATCCGTGTGCTTCAAAATAATATTGACTGTGAGTATTTTAAGAGCTTTGTAGCAGGCTGTGCTGAATGAGTATCTGATTTATTTTCTTTCTCTGTGCCCAGGCTGGCCTTCTAGAAGATAGACGTTGTCCCTCCCTACAGACAATGGCAGAGCAGACCAAAAGGCACTTATAAAACTGGATTTGTAATCATGTTGAAATGTAACTTTGTTCTGAAGGCTTAACTTCAAAAAAAAGATCCAATTGTTAGTTAAAATACGAGGTCCTGTAAAGCCAAAAAAACCCACAGCACCTGACTTCCCTTCAAAATGTCTGTTTGTGTAAACTAGAATGAGCGATCAAGAAGTCGTTCATTCTGTTATGTATGCAGAGAGGGGAGTGATGCCTATCAGTAAAGATGGGGCAGCAACTATTCCAGGATGCTTATTCCATCCTCATGTATTGCTGCCAGTCAGTTTGGGTCTGTTGAAATCAAGTATTTTCATACTCTGACTTAAAAACTCATGTTCTTCTGTTTTTGCTATGATTTTATTTTTATTTTTAAACTGCTTGGTAAGGGGTGCTACACACCGAGTAAAACATGCCAGCTATTCTGAGTGCTGTCCTCTGTTGTAGTGCTGCACGAAGTAGGAGGTGTTCCCTTTGAGATCCTCGAGCCTGTGCTAACACGTTGCACACCAGAGCAGTTGTTGCGAGTAGAGGAATGTAATCCGGTAAATTCTGCCTTGTTAATATCAGGGAATCACAGAGGAGACTGGGCATCTGTCTGCCTTCCCTGCACCCCTTCTGATAGAGGTTCTTCAGTGGCTTACTTTTTTTTTTTTTTTTTTGTGCCTGATACACTTATTTCTTTCTCAACTATTAGGACTTAAAGCATTTGAGAGAATTATTACTGAAGTCTAAATGAAAGTCATTGTGGGTAATAAAAGTATTTTTATTTCCTGAAAATAAGAGGGGGAGGGGGGAAAAGTCAACAACAAGGACATAATATTTGGCAGGCACAGTAGGACCAAGTGTTTTCAGGTTTAAAAGCAGCAAAGATTGCAAAGCACATATGAAATGTCACCACAGGTACTTCCCAGTTTGCATGTGCTCGGTCTGTCATGTACAGTGCTAAGCTTTTGGCCCCGTGATGTGTTTGGACATAGGTGTTTTAAGTGTGTAGCACTCTGTGGTGCAACTTGATCACTTCTCTGCATGTCTGAAGTTGAGAGCTGGTATGGCCTGAGCCTGTGCTGGAAACACAAATGTAGTCTGAAAGCACAGCTCATTAACCCAGAGAGCCCTGCTGGAGCTACAGGATGTCTAAGCTGAAGGTGGCATCTCTCTATGGCACTCTATGTCATGCCCAGTCATGTGAGAGCACATCTGGTGGGATCTGTTCTGCACTCCATCAGGTGATCTGGCTTTGTCTACAGTCTCAGCTAAGCAGGTATGCTTAGAAATGTTGCTTTAAAAATCTTGATTTAAAATACCTTGTGTTCAAACTAAGACGTTTACAGAAGAGTCTGACCACCTGTGGAAGAAACACTGCCAGAGGGATTTTAAAAATGAGAGCCTCCTGGAATATGAATGTTGGCGGGAAATGTACTTGAGACTCTTCAATGAGAGAGAAGAAAAGCTGAAGATGCTTACAAAAAACATTCTTTCAGCTCAGTCTGAGAAACCGAAAGGTAATATCTGTGGACAGCTTTTTAGTTCTCAAAGCTCGCTCACTCTCTTCTGTTCTTAAGACTTACTATGTGAGACTTAATGACATGTTTGCTCTAATCACTGATGCTGTATATCTAAGAGAAGGCATCAAGTAAGGATGCACACAAAATGAGTGCATGCATTGATACAGCGTGTTAATGTGTAATATGTGCAGCATGTTGTAGACAAGCCTGACTTACTTTACTGGTTAGACTTTTAGAAATTGGCTCACAGTCATGTTCTTAACTGAGTTTTGAACATAGAAAATGGGGGCGGGGGGGGAAGTCACACTTCTTCTGCTCCTTGCTTCTGCATTAGGCCGGCAAGTAAAGATGGCTTATGTGACCAGTGCAGCAAAGCCACCCAGAAGCATTCGCCGACAGCAGGGAATCCATGGAACAGCAGGATCTGCCACCCAACTTCATGTCATAGATAAGTGGAAGTAAGTGCTCTGTACTGCGCTTTTAATTGGAGATGAGACATCTATGCCAGTACAAAAACTTGCTGGCAAAATATTTTTGAAGTCATGCATAGCTCTCTGTTCACTTCCTTAAGCAGCTTGTGGCTAGAAAATAACTCCCTTTTAAGTCTGGTCTGCTGCTCTGCTGTGTATGTGTTGTCATTGCATATTTCTCCGTGTGTTGCTGATGAATTCATCCTCCCAGCTGAAGAGTCAGTGGCCACTGTTTTTCTGTAGGTTACATTAATGCTGCTTGACATCCTAGGGAGATCCCCAGCGCTGATGTTTTGTATTTGTAAACCTGCTTAGTAGTCTTGCATATTCTTCTATTAGCATAAGGTCCTAGAGTGATGGAGCTAACCAGAGAGAATCTCAACAGCCATTAACACACTTGATTGGGCTTTTGCTCTGGAACAGACTGTCCAGTAGCAGCAGCTAACACTAATCTCTGGAGGAACAGGAAATTAGGATTCCTCAAATATTTCTGTTATTTGTTTCTGACCTCTTAGTTCACGGCAGTTCTACAGCTAAAAAAGAGCTGTGGGGTTTGTCCTGCCATTTCTCCTGGCCTAATGATTTCCTCTTACACCCAAGAAAATGGCTGTAATAGGGAGATAAACCAGCTGTGGCACCAGCTTCAACTGCCTTCTCAACTATATGAAGACACTTTTTTGCTTTGATCTGCTCTTGTCCAAAAGGAAAAACATACCTGTTTTCAGGCAGTGTGAATCTTGCGCTGTGGTCCCTTTCTTTGCTGTGCCTGTGGCTGAGCATTGCACTCTCCCTTTTCTCCGTAGTGTCCGGGTGTCCCCATGCTGACAAAGCTGTTCTGCAACTAGCTCTGTCAAAATGATCATTTCTGTGTGAAAACTGTTCTAATTGTTCTTGGTTACTCTGAATTTGCCAACAGTCATGCAGGCTGCTGAATATGTGAGTGTAAAGTGACAACTGGGAATTGGGAGTATAAAACCTCAGCTGTTGCAAGGATAAGGCTTGATCTAACTTACTATAACAATGTCAGCAGAATTGCTTTCAGATAGCTTCTGTCCTTGTACTGCAGGGCCTGTAGTCATGCTGAGTAATTGTTTCTGTGCCTAAGACTCTGAAGTAGATAAGCAAACTGACCTAGGCTTACAGGGGAGAAAAACACCCAAAAACCAAACAACAAAAAAGCCACCTACAGAACACTGGGAAAGTATATTAGAACAAAGTCTGCTGATTTCAGGAACTTGATTTACTGAGCCATCTGCCTTACTGTTTGAGATGGTGCTGACATGGGGCAGGAACAAAAGCCCACATGTATGAAATTATTAAAACAAGCTTTTATACCAAAGATGACCTTTTCACCGCTGTACCTTTGGGTGATTAAATTAGGAAGGTTCTTTCTAAATCCTCTTACCAGTGAGAAAATAGCCTGCCACCAATATAGTAGGTGAAAGCACTTTGAATGCAGCTTCTGCTTTCAGTGAACTTGTGGGAGGTTGCATCTGTGACAGATTAGCCTTCTGGTTTGGTGCTTCAGGTACAGTAATGTAAATGTCCTTTCTGCTCCAGCAACTGAACGATGTATTCGCATATCATAAACTAGGAGGATCTGCTGTTGTGTGAAAGAAGCTGTAAGTAGGGTTGCTAATTTGCCTTTTTAAGAAGCATGAGTTTGTTTAGGCAAGATGTATTAACTTCACTTCGTTGAGCACGTTCTCTGAAAATCTTCCATCAGTTTTACTGTGTACATCTGAAATCTTCACTTGCAGGAGCTATGAGGGCCATGAGGCAGGCATGCAGATCCCCAGCAGGCTGTTTGCATTTTGCCATGTGGTAGTTTAACTGGCAGCAGGCGTTAATGACTGGCCCTGAGGCATACAAGGCTGCCTGGATTGCTGACATGCTGGCAGCTAAATGCTGGGTTGGTTTAACTGTCCTGCACAGAGCTGATATGATGCCTCCTGTGGTTACCTCAGGCCTTGTCCTGTTGACTGGTATATCTAACCTAACAGTTAGGGTTATTGTGCCTTTTTCTAGGCATTCCTAACTTAAAAACAACAACAAAGCACAGCTGAAAACTCACAGTGTCACTTTGCTCTTGTTTTCTGGCAGAGAGCTAGTTCATTTGTGTTCAGAAAGACAAATAGGAAAGAATTGAATGTGGACCATCATGAATTACCATGGTGTTGCTAAATATTTGGATCCATTATAGTCTGATCTTTTAATTTTAAGGGTAAATAAGAGGCATATCTAACAGAGAAAATCTATGCAAGGGTGTAAATGGGCTGGATGACCACTCGGGACTCCTTCTAACCTGAGTTATCCCATGACTGTATATATACCACACTACTGATGATGAAGCAAACTTGTTAAAACACTGCCAGCATTTTTCTCCAGATGAGACAAAGCCACTAGTAACTTAATTAAAATAATTTTTTTTTTTTATTTCCTGGTTTTAAAAGAAAAAGGTCTCCAGAAGGCAGAGATGGAAACAATAATTCATCAAATCTGAACTCTGCTAGCAGCAGTGGAAGCTCTAGCTCAAATGGAATGACTCAAGATGGAAAGAAGCCTATTAAAAGTAAGTGGAGAGATTATCAAAATAATTGCTTTAACTAGCTGGCTATTAATATATGCTTAATATTATGCTACTATCACATAAATTACTTGTATGATGCTGTAATCCTTACTGGTCTCTCTTGTTTTCTTGTTATTGAAGAGATTGCACCAATCATGAAGAAAACTTTAAAAGCATTGAAGTGTAGAGCTGCACGGCGATAAAACGAGGATGTATATGGGAAGCTCATAGAAATGTTTGTATGTTGTGCTACAGTTAATGGAAGTAAAATTAATGTTAATTTCCCAATTTACCTCTGCAAAAGTAGTTGTTGTATGTTGCAGGAGCAAATGATTTGCAATAAAAAAGAAACCCTGGTCTCCTTTCATATTGCCACTTCCTTATTCATGAATGAGGAAGACTGAACTGAAATAAGATCAGTGTTTGCTAGTAACAAATTGGTTCATATGGACTTCTATAGGTTGTGTTTATCAGTTTTGTATGAATTTGAATAAGCTTTTGATGGCAGCACTCAAGCCATGGATTTTTTTTTTAAAGGAGGCTATATATACTTCTGGGGCAAATAAGGTAGACTGCAACAGTGACTTAATGAAAAGCTGTTCACCATTCAGCAGTTGCTTCTAGTTGGGATGTTACTGGTATAAGTTATTAAAAAAAAAAAAAAAAAATCATTGTGTGAGACTCTAAAGGTGCTAAGCCATGACAGTAGTCAGTATTTTGGGAACAAATTAGATGAGAGCGAAGCCAAGAACTTTGTCAGCTTGATGCTATGGTCATCTTGTTGGGATCTTACTGGCTTCAGAGTTTCTTTAAGTCTGGGCAGTCTGGTGAAAAGTTGTTTTTTACTCTAATCTGCTACTCTGACTCTGCTGTGAAGAGGCCTAACTCAAGACCTTAAGGAATGGGCCCTTTGTGTTCAGAGAGAAAAGATACGGGGTCTTAAATAGCTGTCCTCTTATGAGCTGCAGGCTGCTGCAGTTTGGGACTGATCTATGAATGGACTTGCTTTTTGGAATGAGAATTCCTAGTTCCTGCTCTTAAAACAGTTTATTTGCATGAATTTAAAGTCTGATTTTTGCCTTCATGGCATGGCTTCCATATGATTGGAGGCTGACTGCAGTCACTAGATACAAGATAGTTTTGCTATTAACTTGGTTCTTCTGTAGGTCTTTGCATTCTGAGGCACATAGCAAGACTGTTGTGAAACTAGCAGCTGTCTCTTTCTCAGGAAACCTTGTGTGTGTTGCCTCAGCATCCTGTAACTTTTTTGATATTAAAAAAAAAAAAAAAAGTACTGCTACAACTGTACCTTATCAGTCTGATAAGGTGTGTGTATTCGCCTATGCATAAAAGCTTGTGCAAATGCTCTGTACTAGGATTTTAAGTGAGCACATAGGTAGTGTGTCATGGTTTATTGGTCAAAGGAACAGAGACATAAATAGGTTGCTCCAAAATGAATGCCTCTTATGTATTTCCATGGAAATGACAATAGGTACAAAGAGCACAATAATGCTATGTGATAGAGCAAATTCTCAGCTTACACAATGCTCTTTTTCAACACGGTTGCTACCATTAGATGTGCATTTTCATCATCCATTAACAAGAGTGTGCATTCTGTGCTTGTCCACGATCTGCGCCAGTGGAGGTGACCCATTGTTGCCTCTACTGAAATGTGCCACCCGCTGCCTCACAGTGCTCACATCCTCACTTCGGTCTCCATAAATGTTCAGCAAGTGTCAATGAATGTCAATGGGTGCAATTTTTTCCGCATGGAGGAAAATTCATTTCCATACCTTTGTTTCATATGCTTGTCAGACACCGTTTTGCCAAACTGCCCCTCTGCTGTCATCTGTCACACAGCAACAGAATATAATGGGATATGTTCAGCCTCTATTGCCATACCACCACCATCTGCCTCTGATGTCACGAGGCCAACATCATAAAATAGGAGGCGTTACTTTCAGAACAGCCCTAGTACATTCTCTTTGTGCATTGCTGCACTGAAAGGAATGAGAGATCAGAGCAGGAATATTGATGTGAAAACCCCTGGGGGAGGAGTTCTGACTGTCTCAAATAAGTGTTGACTACTGTAATAGGACTGCAGTGTCAGTCTTCCATGTATGTAAATATATTTCTGAGTGGAAATGTTCAGGATTCAAGCCTGGCTGAACAGTCAGTATACCACATGTCATTCATGAGTCTGACTCTGGTCATCATACAGTTGCTAATCAGTCAGTGGCAGAAGTTTAACTCAACTGGAGGCTTGTATTGCACGTAGTAAATACTTCTTGCCTCTCTCTTCCAGCAGCCTAGCTGCTTTTCTCCATGCCATGAGCAAGCTCTGTTTCTGGCAAATGAAATAAGTAATGGGAGAAAACTATGTTTGCAAAAGGAAAGCCCTGCTCTTGTGGAAAATACCACAAATGAAGGAGATGTCTTAAACTGTTCATTTCATGGATAAAACCCACTTTCTACTTCCTGCCAATGTTTCATAGCATTCAGAATTATTTTCCGTCTTGTTAGTGGTTGAGCCCAAGAAGAAAACAGTCTGACTACTTTTCTGTTTATAAAAGGGTGTATGATCTGGTGCTTCCTACCTTAGGGTAGGAGGAGAAAACAGCAAAATTCTGAGGTGAAGTGGTCTTTCTTATGAGACTGCCCCCAGAGGAAACGTGAAACTCCAGGAGCTGAGCAGGGACCACAGATGCACATATTCTAGGCTAAATCCTGTCCCAGAGCTGGGAAAGGGCTTAGGATTTGGCATAACCAATGTGGTCCTAGATAAGAAAAACTGAAAACAGAGCTCAGAACTGCCGGGATTCTGAAGTGAAATATAGCATAAGGCTATCATAGCTTTTCAGAAATAAATCATTCCAATGTTCAGGTGATCAATGCTGTGGTTTTTTTTTTTTTTTTTTTTTTTTTTTTTTAAGGAATAGAAATCTAGTTTTGGCATCCAAATGACTTTTGGATTGAGTAGAATCGCAAAATGATTTGAGTTGGAAGAGGCCTTTAAGATCATCTAGTTCCAACCCCTTGCTCTAGGCAGGGGCACCTCCCTCTATACCAGGTTGCCCACAGCCCTATCCACCCTGGCCTTGAAAGCTTACAGGGAGGGGGGGCATCCACAGGCTCTCTGGGCAGCTTGTTCCAGTGTCTCACCACCTTCACAGTAAATAATTTATTCCTGATTTGTAGTCTGAATCTACTCTCTTCCAGTTTAAAGCCATTTTCCCTTGTCCTGTTGCTACCTGCCCTTTTAACAAGTCCCGGCCCAGTTTTCCTGTAAGCTCCCTTCAGGTACTGGAAGATTGCTGTAAGGTTCCCATGGAGCCTTCTCTTCTCCAGGTAAAGAGCCCCAACTTTCAGTCTATCCTTGTAGGTGAGGTGCTCCAGCCCTCAGGTCCTCTTCATGGTCTTCCTCTGGACTTCATCAAACAGCTCAATGTCCTTCTTGTCTTGGGGGACTTAGAACTGGATGCAGTACTGTAGGAGTGATCTCATGAGAGTAGAGTAGAGGAGCAGAATTGGTCACATTTCTCTTGATGCAACCTGGGATACAGTTGGCCTTCTGGGCTGCAAGCGCCCATTGCTGGCTCACGTTGTCGTGTCTTTCATCAGATGGCACACCAAAATCCTTCTCCTCAAGGCTGCTCTCAAGTCATTTTCTGCCTGACCTGTTTTTGTGCTTGGGGTTGCCCTGATCCAGGACCTTGCACTTGGCTTTGGTTCACTTCTTGAGGTTGGCATGGGCCTATCTCTCAAGCTTGTCCAGGTTCCTCTGGATGGCATCCCTGCCTTCTACCATGTCAGCTGCATCACTCAGCCTGATGTTATCTCCAAGCTTGCTGAGAATGAAGAAAATATTCAGGTCAGTGTGTTTGCTGTGAGCAGTGGTGGGGCCTATGGAAGTGTGCCACATTGTGTTTGTGAACTCTGTTTACAGATAAAGTTGCCTCCTCTTGTCCCTGACGACAAGACTAGAAAACGTAGTAGCTCAGGAAAGGGCTGCACAGCTCTGGAAGTTTTTACATACTTGTTGTTCTGCAGAGATGCAAGTAGGAGAGAAAGTTCTTTACCTCTTCTCCAGTCCCTATCTCTTAACTGTTTGCAAGGTGGTGGAGCCTGCATGAGAGGAGATGCTGCGTGCTGAAGCTTGCAGAAGCAGGAATATGAGCTGTTTGGGCAGAAAAGGAGGAGCAAGCTGCTGCCTGCCTCTGGGAGTAGGAAGCAGTCTCTTCTGCAGAAGGCAAGAAAGCTGCTGAGACATGGCAGGGGAGATGATCTCTCTCCTTGAAATGCTGACCTCTGAGGGGAAGAAGCTGAAGCCTTGTCCTCCTGCTACCCTGCTCCTTACAGTTTCAAAGTTTCTCTTTCCCGATGAGGCACTTTCCCTTCTTGCAGTTCTTTACAACACACAGTACATTCTCTGCTTTTCTCTCCCACAGAAGTGCTCTAGCCAACTCTCTGCAGAGCACATCTCCCATAGTTACCTGTGTTGCTGTGCTTTTCAGTGCTTTCAGACCCTTCAGGCTGGAAGTTAGACAATTAGTCTGTCTGAAACTTAGATAAACGCTAAAGTGGTGCATTAAAGTGTGACTTCTCAGAGCATTAGTATTGTGCTGGATTGGGGCTGACAGCTGAATTCTGGCTTTCGGCATTTAGGAAATCAAGGGGAGAATGAAATGCTGTGTAGTCCCAGGGGCTTGAGCACAAAGCAGCTTCTGCAGGTTTCCAGAAAGCCTCAGCTTGCTTGTGCTGCTGAGAGGTGAACAGTGCTGACCTCAAGCAGAGTTGCACATCCTTCTTGTTAAAATCCTTGGTGCTGCTCTGAAACTGCAAGGTGAACGCAAGGTGAGCAGTGACCTCCTCACGCCAAGGAGCTGGGGACCCTGTGCCATGAGGTTTTGTTGTTTTCTAGGTGTTCATTGCCCGGGTAATCAAGTGGGCAGTGTTTCAAATTCTTGCCTTTATTAGGGTATGTGGTATCATTAGGAGGCTGGCAGCCATACTGAACTTGTTGTCATAGATCTCATGCTTTAAGGTGGAAAGGAATACATAAGCAGATAAGGCGTGCCTTGCCTCTCAGACTTCCCCATCCACTGTTTGGCCTAGTGAACTGGGGTGATGGGCATAGATCATTCAAAGTAATGCCTCCTACTTATGTCCATGGAAAGTTCAATAGATCCAAAGAGCACAGTCACACTGATAGAGCAAATTCTCAACTACGAAATGCTATTTCTCAATGTAGTCACCACTGAAAACGCACAGCTAACAGCAGTGTTGAACAGCAGCGTGAGCCCTGCCTGAATAGCGAAAAGCACATCTCTTTGGCCTGCCTAACAAGAGAGGCTTAGGGAAGAGCTTCCTCAACAAAAGCTCAGACTGGCTCTGCTGTTGAGTTATTTAATCATTCAGTGTTATCAAAACTTTCAGTGCTATAATGACAGTGTGTCTTGATTATAATCTGTATTTACAGTTTTGTGGAAGAACTCATGCATCATGTGTTAAGCTTTTGTCTCAGTTGTTTGAGTAAGACTGAGCTATATTTTGCATTTAAGTAAACATTGAAAACAGTGTAATTTTCTCCAAATTATGGCATTTATAGCACAGAGAGTTTTGTGAGAAAAAATCAAGTCTGTGACAGACTGTATTTTTGGTGTTGCAGTGACTGGCACAGTGTTTAGCATTCCTCATGGTTCCTGGTAGTTGTTACAACCCACTGAGATGCTGAGTTTGCATGGGACAGGGCAACCATTTGCCCTACTGAAGTTCTCCTGGCTCTGAACAGGAAGCTTTATTCTTTATCCATCATCTATTCATCTGCTGAATTAAATTTAATTAAAAAAAAATAAATCCTTTATTCCAGGAAAGAATTGCTCTAATTCTCAGAGTGGTAGTTTCCAGCTGACCTGCCCAAAGGAGAGTGGAGGCTTTTGTTTGGGGGCTGATCCTGCTCACAGATGCCCTGCTGCCCCTTGCCCTCCATATTGGGCTGATTTGTCCCTCCTACTGCCTCAGGTATTGTTGCTCACCTGAGCTTAGAGGTTGCTTAGCTTTTTTGAAGGCTGCATTCTGATTTCCAGGCAGCAAGCATTATGCCTGCAGGAAGATGACCACATCACCGTGTGAATATGGTCCTGAGGAGAGTTCGGAGGTGGTTGGGGCCTTGTAGGCACCTCTATAACTTCATGAAGCCTATCTACTACCTCTCGTTGTCCTTTCTGGGACAGCAGGGCTTGTATTGTCTCCGTCCTGAGTATTTCAGCAGATCTGGGCTCCTGCTTCCTCCTGAAGCTCAGCACAGTTTGAATCTGCAGCTCCCTCCAGCAATTACAAAAATCATGGTCTGGATCATTGCCTTGCAACAACTGCCTAATGAGCAGGCTGATATGCAGCTTGCAAGTTTTTCCTCAAGATGGATGCCAAACCACAAGTGTGGGCAACTTAAAAATCAGAGCAACATCAGGCTAATCGGAGATTAAAAATAACACTCAGTTTTTCTGGTCTCCCATCCAACATACTAATGGAGCTATTAGTGTTGCCAGCTTTCCCCATAACACTAAGATGTTTTACCTCTTTTCTGCTAAAGCCTGCTGTCATTTCCAGCCTCTCTTCAGGAGCTGAAATGGGAATTAATCCTTGTGGTGCCCTTACCCCTTCCCTTCTTGTTCCACCTAGCTTTGCTGTCTGCCTGCCTGCCTGCCTCTCCCTTGCATTGTAACCCTTCGTCCTCCAGCTCTGATGCAGTGCAACAACTTAATACTCAGAAGGAAAACCTTTGTGGGATACCCTGGTGTACATTCCACCTTCCTCATGTTGTGCACACATTTTTCTTTCATAGCCCTCATTTTCAGGGCGTCCCCTTAGTTCCCACATTGAAACCAATCCCAATTCTGAATCATGAATAATGTTATAAATGTGTTTGCAGTGGCATTTCCCTTTTGCAGAGTGCTCCTAGAGGCAGCCTCCCAGTTCAGGGACGTAGCTGCCTACAGCATAATGGATCCCAAAATAATCAGGATACTGTTGATGTGCTCAAAAACAGGGTATGTTTGCTATCTCTGAGTGCTTGCTCATACTTTTTTCAGGCTGCTAAATAAGTTTTCTTCACACTTTGACTGACCAATTTGACATTGGGTGTGAAATAGGTGCTTGTGTTCCCGAGCACAGATGCCAAGCTCAAGCTCAGGCTTAGAATGTCCAATTTAGCGCTTGAAAATGGGACTTTTCCTCTGAAGCCTGCATGTGTGGGCTTGCAGGGGACCTGGAGCTGTAGGTGAGGCATGAGGATTGAGCATTGCCCCTACACCACCTTGCAACTCTGGTGCCTTCTTATAGTTTTTTAGATCGGCTGCTTTTTTTGGGTTGTCCTCTGTGCTGTTTTATCCAGTGGGGACAAGAGCTTCAGAGCAGCACCAGCCGTGCTGATGGCTGCTGGTCACAGACAGCTGAATGGAGGCCTGGTGATCTCTCCCAGGAGGCTTGGTGGCCTATTGGTGGGCTATTCTTCTTCAGGCACACAGCAGCACCCATGAGCAGAGGTCCGACCTCACTTCAGTTGAGTATCATAGAATCATAGAATGGCTTGGGTTGGAAGGGACCCCAAGAATCATTAATTTCCAACCGCTCTGCCACAGGAAGGACCACCAACCTCCAGAAATCATGCTCATGTTCCTCGAATGCCACATTTGGCACCCCGCAATTTGCAGGAAATGTCACATTTCCTTAGGGGCAAGGCAGCATTTCCTGGGGCATCTGATTGTGTACTGCCACTTTCCGCTTAGGAAAATGTAAGCACAGGAGGCTGAAGGAGAGTGACACTGCTTGCCAGACATGCCACCGTGCATTTGTGTTCAGACTGTGAGGCTTGTGCTTCTCTTTGCAGGAAGCCCCACTGGCTCTCTGCTTTTCCTCTTTACCTGTCTGAATGGCAAATAGTATTGGAACATCCCCCGCTTGTGTGAGACAATGCTTCTGGCAAAATGGGATTCAGGAAGTCAGAGAAAGCTGATGCTGGCAGGCCATGGGGGTGGTTGTGCTCACTTTGTGGAGACATTGGTAGGAGTTACCCACAAAAAACTCCCAGATGTTGAAGAGCAAATGTGAGTGGAGAGGTTGACTCCTAAGCACTGCTGTGGGTGGATGGGGGATGTGCAGGCCTGGACTCAGATCGCAAGCTGTACCACTTTTTTCTCTGCTAATATTTAACTTTTGCAATTTATTCTATAGCATATATACTGGAACTTGAGACATACAGGAACAATAACAGCCACTTAGACTGTCAGATAAATTGTTTTGCAGTATTCATGGTCTGTGGAGTCCAATAGTTGTACAAAAAATCCACTATCACCAAACTGGAAAAACAAACCTCTGTGATACACACCTATTATTTTTCAATGTATAATGATAGCTGTAGTCAGACTTCAAAACTGCAAGCACTCTGGTCAAAGCTAGATAAATCTCTTCAAAACACAGCAGACATTGCCTTGCTATTTTCAGACCCCAGCAAGAACCAGCCAGCAATTCTCTGCCATATATTTTTTTCTGATTACAGACAGCAGGTTTCCATCCAGATCATGGGCTCAGGGTGATAAGGAGAAAATGACAATGTTGTAGCATCCGGTTTGTTGAAAATTGATGATATGGATGTGTACATTTTTTAATTTGTGGAAGATGAAGCATGGATGCTGTGTAACTTTTTGAAGGCCTTTGACTGAAAAGAACATTTTCAATGTCTTACAGAGCAGAGGGAGGAGAAGTATTTTGGTACAGGCGTGAGTTTGATGTTAGTGACAACAATGTCTATGCAAGTTTTGTACCATTGCAAATATTGAAATACGTATTTGCTGTTGTTTTGTTACTTACAGTTCTTAAACAACTTTTTTTTTTGTTTTCACTTGAAAGAGAGAGAAGAGGAATGTTTTTGCCTTTATGCCTCACAGCTGAAAGCAGACATCTGAACCCAAATGAAACGCATGAGAAGGAACTAATGCGGTTGTTTTGTCACTTTCAGTCTGTGTACAGTAGGGTTTCAGTCTTTGATGGACTGCTGAGAGGAGTGGAAGGATGAATCGCTTGTCACCATGTAATCTGTCAATGTATAACTTGTCAACATATAATCTGAGTCAGCCTCCGGAGAAATAAGTACATGCTTTGCGGTTGCATTCATAATGAACTCAGTGAAACGCAGATACCTTGTACTAAGCCAGAACAATTTAGCCGCAAAATTAAGCTAATTGAAAAGATGTCTCTAATTTGGGGATGAAGTTCTTGCAAGCAGGTAGGGGCTTTGTGTCAGAAACTCATCACGGTGCCACTGTAGGAAGCATAGAGCCTTGAAGCTCCGCTATTGATGATATTCACTCGCTTTGGCAAATCCCCTGCATTGCAGCACAGGTTGCAACATCTCTCAGAGCTCCAAACTACTTTTCCACACCTGTCCCTGCCTGCTGTCTGTAATTTAGCTGCTCTCATGAGCTGCTTTATGAAGCTTATGTAATTAAAGTTACATCTGTGGAGGAACAAAGAGAAAAGATGGGCAATGCAGTCTAACTCGGAACCTTGACTTGACTTTGCCAAGTGCATGGTTTTAAGCATCTGCTTAAAAAATCATTAACTTTACCAGTAAGTAAAATCAGATAAGTATCCGTGTATGTTACTGATGGTCCAGAAAAGCTGTGACATACTAGAGTGAGAAAGACCCCAACAGTAGTGGAGAATAAAATAACCTGAATTTCTCACTCCTGCTCTTCAATTTCACATTGCAAAGTGAAAGATGGCAGGAGCTTGTATGCTGTTAGCCAAAAGGCATGGCTGCCCCAGATAGCGCTATAATACAGGAACTTTTTACTTAAGAGTGCAGAAATCCATGATGGGATTTTTTTCCTGCTCTTCCTGCTCCCAATGAGAGAAGAAAAGTATGCTGTAATCCTGGAAAAAAGAGCCAGTCTTGAAAACTACAACTCTCCATTAAATACAGTAATGGGAGCGCTCACCATGCTCTCTGCTTGTTGTTTTTTCCCCTGAGCTCTAAATATAGTTCCCAAATGTGAAAGCTGTAAATTCTTACAGTCTCATAGCAGTGTGAGCTCATCACAACTGGCATTGCCAGAGCTTCTCTCCTCTCTTGCCTTATGTTCCTGAACCCTTCATTGCACCAAGTTGAGTTTTTTCCCAATTTAGCAGCGAGACACATTTGTAAAAATAGGCTCCCAAATTGCTGAGCAAACATTTCCACCTCCTTTCTGGAATAAGATCTAGTGCTCTTGTAAGTAGAGGGTGCATTGGTTCAAAAAACAATGTCAATAATAATTGAGAAAAGATAAATCTTTCTTTCTGTATTTCTCATACCGATTTGGATTATTTCTCTGCTGCAGCCAATGCATAGGAAAGTCAGGGCAAGAGGAGATGAAGGAGAAGAGTGTTTTCTCAGCAGCTGAAAGGTTTAGGCTGAAGATTGGCTTAGAATTGACAGGTGACTTGAAACCTTCTGGGAGCTGCTCTGTCTGCACTTGACTGCCAGGGAGCAGTGCTGGGTTGGGTACCTAGGAGCTGCACTCTCTGTTTGCTAACCACGAGCACTGGGTTCAGTTTCTGGTGCAGAGATTTAATGAAAGTGAAAAAGAGGAGATAGAGATTACACAGGTCCCTGTTCTCTGACTGTTCCACGCATTCCATGCTGGAAGTTACTAATGGAAGGTCTGGAGCTTATTCCCTTGCTTTCAGTGGTCTGCTGGTGCAAAGCTATGGTGGATGTATGAAGAGCTGCCTGACAAACCTTCAAGGGATTGCTCTGAAACATGTAAGTAAAGAATCACAGAATCATTAAGATTAGAAAAGGCCATTAAGATCCGCTAGTCTAACTGCCAACCCATCCCCACCATGCCCAATAACCATGTCCCTCAGTGCCACACCTGCACATTTCTTGAACACCTCCATGGATGGTGACTCCACCACTTCCCCAGGCAGCCTGTTTCAGTGCCTTTGTGCCCTTGCTGAGAATATTTTTTTCCTAATATCCAACTTGAACCTCCTCTGGTGCAACTTGAGGCCATTACTTCTCATCCTAAGAGACATTAATTCAAAACAACTTTTGAATAAGGTGAGGGTTTCTTGTTTCATCATTCCACGAGATGTCTGGTTTTAGGTGAGATGTTACTTCTTGTTGCTTGACAGCCAGTCCCCAGGGAAAATCAAAGCCTGTAAATGTACAAAAGTGTCCCATTTCCTCCAGAAGGGATTTTGATTTTCATGTATTTTCATTTTATTTCTACTGTGGTTTCTACAAGGTGCAATTTTTGCATCCTAGAATGTTGTTTTAAATTATCTCTTGCAATTAATTGCTATCAGTACTACAGTAACAAGAGCTAGGAGTTAATATTCCAACTGGAGCATTTAAGGTTAAACTTCTGATGGTATGGTGCAGGTTGCTTGCTGTACTGATTGGTTCCAAAGGGACTGGTTGGAAACAAAGGGCATTTAAAACTCACAGCCATGTTTACCATCTACAGCTAAATAAGATATCTAGAGGCTAACCTAGAAATGTGATGGGGTTTGTTAATTTTTATTTCTTTTACGATGCAAATAAAATAGTGAGCCCATCGTCACAGGGAAGCAGACAAGAGAAGATGAAGCAATATTCTTGGCTACACATTACTGGGTAAAACTTACTGATGCTGCCCCCAGTTTGTTGCAGCTGTGAGCCCTTGACTATATGGAATTTATCCCAGTGTGGAAAGCTTATCTAAAAGCCTTTATTCCACACACGACCTATTTTAGGCCTCTATGAAGTGCAGAAGTTTGACATAACGGGTCAGGTGTTTCTGCTACAAACACAAATCCTTCGTGAAAATCGCTGCTGCAACGTTTAGCCACTGGATGTCCTCGTTTTCAAAGGTCTGCAAAGGTTGATCAGCCGGAAGGAAACATGTTGACGTTTGCAGAGTGTTGCATAAAGATGTTCTATGTGTGCTGTGTACTGCCAAACTCCAAGCTTACCACCCATAAAGCAAGAGAATCAGCAACAGAATTGGTTTCACTTCTTAGGGCTATTAAACTCCTACAGCATTCAGAACGTGTAGTTTGTTCCATCTTTCTTGTTGACTGAACTATTTATTTCTGTAAAAGCTTGCATTGCTGCACTCTTGCATACTTAAGGCACAGAGTAGCTCACTACATTTCTTCCTCCCTGCAATGCTATGTTTGCTAGACTTGGTTACTGTTTCTGCTGCGGATTCTGACCGGAGCTTGATCTTTCCAAATTCATATTCTTTTTGAAGGCTGTACCCCTCTGACCACAGGGGCTGGCTCTGCTGACAACAGCATCAGCAGCAGTGTGAACCCAGGGGCATCCCTGATCCGATCCCACAAGGACATTACCAGCAACAGGTAATGACTTGCTCCTGCTGCCCTTGCCCTAAAAGCTGGCCCTCCCTTTTGCTCAGAAGAATGCTTGCTTTCTCCTGCAGCAAGTGAACAATCACTGCTCACCTTTCCTTTGCTGCAGGCTCCCATGCTTGAGCATCCCCTGCAGCTAGGCCTGTTTCTTGTAGGTCTGATGGGATCATCCTCCTTGCCAAACATTCCTATCTTTTGATTATTACTTGATATGGTTTGTCAAACACTTTCCAACAGCTCATAAAAATCAGAGCTAGGGGGAAGGCTGGCAATAGGATATCTGCAAGTACATGAGAATTTCATGTTTGTTCATGAAACGTGAACGTGTTCATGAAAAACTACCTTGTTGGGTTTTTTTTTTTCAGTCTAAAGTTTCAAGAAAAAAAATCTACTTAGCTTTTTCAGCCTTTTATTTTCTTTAATTTAAGCTTCTGTTAAACCACCTCATCTTTCCAACAATGGAAAGCCTGTGCTATGTAAACACGTTTGAAATCATGACAGCGAGTTTTGCCAGAGGACAAACTCGGTAGAAAAATTAAGGCTGGACATCTTTCCCTTATAAAGGATTCGTCTGTTATAAACAGACATATTCATGCTTTCACATTCGCTTCATGTACCAGCATGGTTGTGCCATTCTTCCTGCTGGTGCATGAGGCGTCTCTCCAATAAAGATCAATCTCCCGTAGCTGATGAAGTCTTTTAAGGTGACTGGCCAAGTGTGCCTTTATTTTTCTACTTTGTAATGTCCTTCAGGTGGCATGGCATCTGATGAGTGCTTCAGAAAGAGGCTGATATGTTATCTTTCCAAACACAGCTCTGCAAGACTGGTGGATCTTTGTGGAGACTCATTCTCACAGGTCAGAAGAGGAGCCATGCCCAGAGCTTCCCATGTGATAGAGACCTGAGAGGCACCAAAAGACTCTGAATCTGGATATTTGTTCCACTCAACAACCATGCTGGTTTCCAGGTTCTAAACCAAACCTAATATTCAGATAAGCAGAGAGGGAGATTTGGAATGCTAGAAAATAGCTAGGACAGAAGGAAAACACCCGTGGCAAGTACAGGTGATGTGGTGCTTGACCACAATGTCATTGTCTTAACTCCAAGTACACCCTGCTGCTTCTCTAACAGGGAAACTAGCAAAGCGTGGTAGGAACATACTGCCTTGTGCACACTGAGTGAAGGAGAGCAGCTTCAGAAGAGGCTATGTGAGGAAAGAGTCACAAAATCACCAGCTGACGAAGGCTGGCAGGGACTTTTTGGGTCCATCTGACCCCTCTTCAAACAGGGACACCCAAAGCAGGGTGCCAAGGGCAGCATCCAGTTGCCATCCTGTTGAAGGAACAGATTTATCAGTTCTTTCCTAGTGTTCTCTATGCTAACTGTGAAGAAGAAAAAGAGCTGGAACCCATCACAACTGTTGATAACAGTCCCTAAGCAAGGTGGAAGCCTTTCCTCCTGCACCCATGGCCATCCCTTAACAACTGGAGCCCACTGTGATTTTTGGGTGGCTTTTGGAAAATGAGAGATGTTGCTTTTGGCCACTGCAAAATTGGAGAATTGATTTGGAAAGCTGGAAAAAGAAGTAAAAGGTTTTACAAGCAGCAAACCCTAGATTTACAGTGAACAGAGAGGATTTTTCTGTCCCTTGTATGAGAACTCTGATGCAGCTTCAATGAAAATCAATAATTGATCTACATCCATTTACAGATGCATCAACACATGTAGGCTGAAAAAACCTTATCCCTGTGTGCACATTTTGCTTTTAAGCAGCTTGTTCCTGGGCTGCCTGTGAATGTGTCTGCTCTCATCACATAGGGAATGCTTGGTTCCTTCTAGGAGCAAGCTGGGGCCCTGTCTTTTTCTGCCAGATGCCAATAAGAGCACTGACAATGCCAAACTGCTACACAGCTTGTTAGATAAGTGCAGAACCCTTTAAAGCTTGAGGTGGAACCAGGATTTACCTCTTGAAAAACAGCAGCCATCCACAAAGCCAGTTCTACGGATAACAGTTCTCCATTCTCCCTCACAACAAGCAGTGTAGGGCTGAAATCAAAATAAATCTCTCTCTTTTTCTTTTTAGATTTTCTGGCGTGGACTGAGGCTCAGCAAACATGCTGTAATTCTCTCTGTTTGCTGCTTAGTGCCACAGATCATAGACTGTGCAGCCAGTGCAGATCACATGCTTTTGTTCCCTATATAGAGGTAAATCTGTGCTGTGTTATGACAAATTAAAAAGGAATTTCACTTTTGCTTCATCTGGTAAATGAGCAAGCACCTTGCTCTGACCAGTGCTTACAAGGAGCACGTCCCTGGGTCAGGGGAGCCAAGTTGCAGAGCCAAGTTGTCCACCTTCCTGAAAAGGAACAAGTAGTGTTACAGAAACACAGGCTGGTTGAGATTGGCAGGCACCTCTGGGTGCATCTGGCCCAACCCCTGCTCAAGCAGGGACACCCAGAGCAGGGTGCTCAGGACCACATCCAGATTGAAGACATCTAAGGAGGAGACTCCATAGCCTCTGGGCAGCCTGTGGCAGTGCTCTGTCACCTGCACAGCACAGAAGCACTTTCTGGTGCTCAGAGGGAATGCCCTGTGTTTCATTATGTGCCCGTCACCTCTTGTCCTGGAACTGGGCACCACAGAAATGAAGCTGGCTCTGTTCTCTTTGCACTCTCTTTTCAGGTCTGTATAAGTGTTGATGTGACCCTCTGAGCCTCTTCCAAGCTGAGCAGTCCCAGCTCTCTCAGCTTCTCCTCACAAGAGTGCTGCAGCCACTTCATCTTTGTGGCCTTGAACTCTCTCCAGTATGTCAATGGCTCTTCTGCAGTGAGGGGCCCCCAGATGAGCACAGGATTCCAGATGTGGCTTCGCCAGTGCTGAGGGGAAGGAACACTCTGCTGGTGATACTTTGCCTAATGCAGCCCACAGCGCCATTAGCCTTCTTAGTGGCAAGGCTACTAAGGCTACTTAGTGGCAATGGCTACAAGTCACACTGCTGACTTATGTTCAGACTGGTGTCCACTGAGTTCATGGACAATGTGGGATTTTTAGCTGCTAAATAATAGACTTGTTAGGCACACGTACTGCTGAATGTATGCGAACTGATTATTTTTTTTTTTTGCCCAGAGGGATCTTGTACAGATTTCATGGTTGTTGCAGCAAAAGGCGCATTGGTGGTCTTTCTGCTAAGCAACTCTCTTTGCTAAAAAGACTTTTTCTAAAGCAAGGTGGTCTGGATAGCAAGATTACTGTGTGTCTTTTCAGTGTACTGCATACCATATTCTCTGGCAAACACATTATCAGAAAGATGTGATCATTTTAGCTGCTGCTTTCTTGAAAATATCTGAATCTGAGTCAGACTCATGAGGTAGAAAACATCTCTGATGAGACTGTGAGCAAGTAGAAACTAGATCTCAAAAAAGGCGGTGCTGAGCCAACTTGTGATAGAGATTATCAGCTCCTCTCATCATTTGTGATGACAGAAGGAGAAAAGGCTCCCTTTACTTCTGAGACAGATTTCAAAATGTGAAGAAGGGTTTTGTTTTCAGTTTGAGGGAATTTCAGCAGAGGAAGACGAGCAGGGAAGCACACAAAGGTCAGAAACTTTTAGCATTTGGAAATCAGTGTGAGGGAAGAAGAGACTCATGCAGGATTTACCGTGTTTCTGCAGAAGCTAGAAAGCGCCAAATAGTTTTGTTTCTGGCTTCACTTATATCTGTTGTCTCTCATCTTTCCCTCTACTCAGTTTTCAGCCCTGAGATTCATTCATGGTGTAGTGTAGAACTTCCTTAGTCTCACAAGGGTCCTGTAGAAGATGAAGAGAGAGGAAGGCTAAGACAAAAACTGCATCATCTAGCCACATCTGCATTGGACCCAAGACTAGGTGAACCATGTCTGTATGGGTTCAGGCTGAAAACTGAAGATATTTAAAAGGTCTCAACCAAGTGAGTCCACTAAACTGATTTTGAGATGAGAGCTCAAACCTGTCCCAGTGTAGCAGCAGCTTGAGCAGGTTACAAAACGTTGGTGCCTTTAAGCATGGATGTTAATAGATTTTAACTTCTTCCTCACCCAGGCAATGATTTCCATGAGTGAAAAGACATCCCTTTGGAGATGACTGGGATGTGTTTGGGGCATTGCCTTCATGCCCATACAGTTTCAACAGAGCCTATCACCATGCATGGGCCAAGGGATGCAGTAAGGAGCTCTGGGCTGGGACCAGACAGGCTTTCCTTAGGTGAAACAAGTACCCAGCATCAGGCAGGCAAACCCAGCTCTCTCCAAAAAAAAACTAGCACTGTAGGGAACAAGATGGTGGATGTACAGGCAGCAGGACTACCAGTGTTGTCCTGCCAGCTGGGGCTGCAAGGAGCACGTGCCAGGAAGGAGGCCAAGGTTTCACATTCCCATATGTATACAAGGCCTGTGGGGCATCTGGGTGAAGCACTGAAAACTGAAAATATAAATGAATGTTATAAATCTTGAATAAGATGTTCAGCTGTAAGGTCTGTGTGTGCATGCGAGGTGAATAAATAGTGGTACTTTGTAGTGAGTGGTATCCACCTTCACCTCTGGTTGATGGTACTCCCATGTGAGGATTGCCACCAACAGGCAAGAGCAAGTGTACATTGCACGACAGATAATGATTGGAAGAAGTCAGTTTTTCAGGCTTGTGTCCAACAGAATTGTCAGATCTTTCTCTGGTACACATATTTTCAAGTTTTTGTAGTCATCTCATCTCTTCATATAATCAAATTAATTTGAACACGTTCTTAAAATCCAACACAGTCTTTACTAAGCACATTGATATCTGAAGAAACCTTCTCTCATAGGAAAGCGAATGATGGTCTACAGCAGTTCTTTGCCTTTGGAGGTTCATGAAAGGTATGCCAGAGTCCCACTCCATCTCATCCTGCTCTCTATTTACTTTCTGTTGGCCTGCAGAGCATTTGATAAGTGTCCATAAACTTCCTAATTCACCACAGTATGTCTGTTTGCCAAGATTTACTTGACCTGAATTCTTTTGATAACAATTGTTTGTGGCAGTTTTAACACAGGTTGTAGAGAAGGAGATAGCTGGTGACCTGGACATTCATGCTTTACCATTTTGCTGCAAACAGTAAGCTCATGGGATTTATTTATGTATTTATTTCACAATTTGCTTATTTTTAATGGTAGTTAATTATTTTCCAACTATATATTTTCTCACAACTAGAAGATTGAGCTGTTGTATACATGTCCTGCACTGCTAGCTTACCTTTTGGTATTCAGCATGATATATCTTCAGAAAGCTATTTGAATCTGAAGACAGTTGTGTTTCTCATTGCTCTGCTACATAACACCTAGTCACTCAATTGCACCAGGTAACATATTTTTCTATCGGGCATTCTAAATACATTCTGCTTATATTTCCTTTATCCTTGATCTGATTCATTAAATAAGTCACTTTCATATTCTATCTGTTTCTTTTTCTATGGAGAAATGTCAGATGTTTCATTCTTTTTATTGAAGATCAGGAACCATTTTCTAATGTGTTTTATGATTTGAAGAAAAAATCTATGGCAAAAATAGTTAAAGCACAACAGTCTAATTAATGTGCACTCTATGAGCTAAACAGCTATTACAGGAAATTAGTGGAGAGTATAATCAACATTAAAACTTGCCTTTATAATTCCAAGTGTGGAACTGTATGTGCATCTGTAATTGCAGATAAGACCCCATGTGATTACCCTGAGGGCATTAAACTTCCCTTCCAGCTAAGATGAGAGGAAGAAGGAAATTATGAACCATACAACAACAATGTATATATATATTATGAGCCAATTAAAATATTTTTTCAAAGCTGTCAAATTTTTACTACCCTCAGTGTTAGCTGCTTTTGCTTCCCATCACTCAGTAAAATATTCTGCAGATCCATTGATCAGTGACAAAGTAATGGCCCATAAAGATGGTGCTGGCGTGAGCAAAGTTCCTTGCTGCTGCCATTGCACTGGCACAGTTGGCACAGTTCTGCCCTGACGAAGACAGTGATGAGTACAGAAGATGAATGGGGTGCGGCTGAAGTCCCTTAGTATGTTTAGCCCAGAGAAGAGGAAGCTGAGGGGCAGTGGGCATGGAACAGGCTGCCTAGGGCAGTGGGCATGGCCCCAAGCTGCTAGAGTTCAAGGAGCTTTTTGGAAAATGCTCTCAGACGTAGGGTTTAATTTTGGATGGTCCTGTGTGGAGGCAGGAGTTGAGGTTGATTATCCTTTTGGGTCCCTTTCAGTTCAAAGTATTTTGATTCCATAATTCTATGAAGCCTGCCTGGGCCAACTCCCCAGCAGGCAGTAATGCTGCACAGTAATGCTGCAGCTTCCTGTGCAGTAATGCTGAATGAACCTGACTTTGAGCCCACTGGGAGCTGGGTTCCTCCTCATCCAGTGGATGAAGAGTATGAGATGAAGGTGTGGCTTGATGCCCACCCCAAGTTTCCCTGTCAGGTCTGAATGCAGGGTAGGGTGACTTACCTCCTCCTGGTGTCTGTTATTTCATTTAAATCCCAAACCCAGCAGGTTGGTTGTCTCTGTCAGGCATGGCAAACGGAGCACTAAACTGCACACAGTGGAGTGATATTTAATTAAATTATGGTGTTGATTCAAAAAAAATCAAACACAGGTCTGAATTTGTGCATCTACTTGTTTGCTTGGCACTAAAAGAAGTAAAAATTTGCTGTGAGAGGTCAGACCTCTTCTTGGACAAAGCAAAATAAGTGAAAGCCTGAAAAATATTTGGGGCTCACAATCTAGCCAACAGCTGTGACAGCAGAGCAATGGAAAGGAAAGGACAAAAAAAGAAAGAAAGAATGAAAGGGAAAAAAAAATATATCCCCAGTCACAGGCTTCTCCTTACCAGCCAGAACCTATTAATTTGTTCTTCTGGCCAAAGAGGATGAAAGTTGGTGTGAAATAAGAAACCATAGGATACAATGGAACCGCATATTATTGGCCACTCCTTACAAACCAAACTGAAGCAAATAGGATTAAAGCAAAGTAATACCTCATGTGATTACAGCTCATTGTGTTCAAATAAAAGGTGACGTGAGCGATTTGTTTGGGGGTGGGAGTGGAGAGGAGGAGAGAAGAGATGCAGCAGCTATTGCTCAAAGTGATTGCTATTTATAGCACTACAAAAACACACTGAATGTGTTAAATGCACCGCTGGCAGCGTGTGCCACTGAGGCTTTGCATTAGCAGATGGTAATTCATTGGAACTCGTAGGGATATGTTTGTAACAATGGTACATTAACATTATTCCATACCAATTGTTTCAGGCGCACAAAAACTTTGTGGATGTGATGCTTGTGACGAGGTAACCAGAATTCATTGCGGTCTTGTAGGTACCATCAACATAGGAATGCTTCGTACTTCCACCCACCTGCTGCTTGTACAGCCCCCTTCTAAACAATTCAAACAAAAACCGAGGAGTAAGTGTGGTTGGAGTCCTCACCCAGCAAAACTGAGAGGAGTATGTCAGTGCTAGAGAACTCCAGCACTGTAGCAGCTTTTTAGGCAAAGCAGCTCTGCTTGCTGGCAGTTTAGCAGTACTCACATGGATGTTCACAGGGTGGCTAACTCCTCCTCCAGTGGCATTAAAGTCTGTACTGAGAGTGCTGCTTAGATTACTGCAGCCTGGACTGCTACTATCACCTGCAGTCTGTGAGTCTCTCCTTCTCCTTTCTTCGTGCCTTTCTTGTTTTGCCCCTGCTTCTTCATGCTCTGTAATTGTATCTCCTCCTCTCTGAAGGCACTGGGACACCTGGCTGCGGGAGGGAAGAAGGCCTTTATGCAGAAGTAGCTTCAGGAACTTGGTGTGCTTTTTTTTCCTTTTCATTATTTTCTTATTGTTAATTTAAGTGAGTCTTAAACTCTGAATTTTATGAACTACTTAAACTATGATGATGCTAAAAGCTATTTCTCTCCATTCTCTCTCTTTTTTTTTTCTCCCCCTCCATACTCCAAAATGCTCTTTAGTGTCCTGACTCAGTTATTCCTGCTTTTGCTGTAGCAGCAGTCATCTTCTTCACATTCACTGAAAACCAGGGCCTCAAGGAACATAAGGAACTCAAAACTTGATGTTGGTTGCTTGAATTGCAAACAAAAGGAGTGTTCCTTTTGGAAAATCAGAGAGCAGTTCTGCATAACCGGTGCCAAGGAGGGGATCTGCAGTGTGACTTTGCTCTCACTTCTCCTGAATGATAAGTGGGAAGAATGCTCCTGAGCTCAGCTTCACCTTATCTGTATTTTACATTTCATTGTCTGAGGTCCTTAAAATCACAGAAAAGTAGTTTTATATATATATATTTGTTGGCAAGCACATACAAGGACTGATGTCCTTACCTATATTCCCAGACCAAACTGGTAGTGGTTGTAGGATGTTTGTCTGATGTTCCAAAAGATATTAAGTTTTCAGTTATAACCTGTCTCCCAGATTTCAGTTCTGACATGACAGCACGTGCAGCCAGTACCTGCTGCCATTTCCAGCTGTGAAGGTGATCCCTTACACGCAGCACAGCCCTTCTGGCAGTCCTGTGTAGGTGAGATTGCTCCTTGTACATGTGCTGTAAGTAACTGGGGTGTAGCCAGCCCTCAGGAGTACATCCTCTTTAGAAGAAAAAGAATGTTTTACTCCTGTGTTTATATGCACCTTCATGCACTTTAGCAGAGCAACGGTGATGGACACAAAACCTGGTGTGGGTTGCCTGATTGCAGTGTGAACAATAGAAAAAAATGTGAACCATGGCATCTTGGTGAACCAGAGTTCATCTGTTCCCCTCCAAAGCTGAGTTTGGAGAAGTCTGATCGTGTCTTCCTGAGGCTGAGTAAAGCAGCTTGCTGAGAAAGAACCTGCTGCAGGCATTCATTTCTCTACCAAAAAATGTCTGTGGCATTGCCTCTCTTACAGATTCCATACACCTCAAAGGCTCAGGGCATTGCTGGGAGAGTTGTAAGACAAAACCTAGCTGTCTCGAGTAAATAAAGTCAAGGCAAACAATATATAAAAGTACAGAAGTACTTTAAGAAGCAAAAAAAGAGGAGAGAACAGGAGAAGAAAGAAAAGGACTTAGATTAAAAAAACCTTAAAATAAAATGGAAGCAAACCAAATGGCTATCAAATGGCAGTTGGAGCCAGGCAGAACTGGGAGAGGACAGCCCGTGCTTCCTTCTGTAGGTGAGCCACACTTCGGTGTGCCACTCATCTGTGTAAACCAGCAGGATTGCTGCTGTCAGAGCAGGCAGTGCTTCTCTTATCCCTGTGGGGCACAATTACCCCGTTAAGAAGTTTGTCACATATGTGCCTGTACAAATCCTGTCAATGTACTGTCATCCTCTGCTTGCTCACAGGGGCAATCTGATTCTGCTGATTCTCAGAACAGCGGAGACCAGTAACTCACTACACCCACCCAAACTGGATGGGTTTATTTGCAAGCTGAAATTCAGGGTGTTGCTTTCAGCTGTGAGAATACTGCTTCCTCAACAGCAGTTTGCCTCCCGGCCTCCTTGATGCCTGTTTCCACACCATGAGTTTAACACAGACTTGCAGTGGATCACACTCCTCTCAAAGTCCGCAGGTGAAGATCTTCTTTTCACGTGCAGGATGAGAAAGATCAATCACAGCTTTTGTTTTCATGTGCTATAAATGATTTGTGCACCCACAGTGGATTAAATGTATGCTGAAATACTGACCCTTTCTCTCCAATCTTTAATCGCAGCATGGTCAGAATTCAGTACAACTGATCACTTCCTGCTGATTTCTAAACAGCTCTTCAGCTTAGTTGTTATCAAGTCAGAGATGTTCACAGTGCTTTCCACTCTGACTTTTTTGTATTCTTTACTTAGATACACAGGGAGTTTCCACATATTTATTTTAATTACTGATTATATTGGTTCATATATTATTATATAATAATACACACAAAGGGTAACTTTTGAAAAGTTCATTGGTTTGTAGGACAGCAAACTGGAACAGTACACGCAGTCCAAAAATGCCCTAAACTAGGCATCACTGCAGTGTCCACAGAAATTAAACAAACGTACCCTGCAAGACTTATCAGTTTGTTTAGGGAAAAAAAAAAAGTGATTTTATGACTACTTATTGCAATAGCACACGGGGCAGAAGGGCAGAGGCTGCTATGATAAACTTCTCCTTCCGCCCCGCTCCTGTAAATGCATGCAGTTATCATTATGCAAGAAAATAGAACTACTTCAAGAGAAGCTCTGATGTCAGATGCATGTTTTCAAGTCTATTTTACATCACCGTGTGCGTTCCCAAACTGGCATTACAGAACCAACAATGGAGACCCTCAGAGGCTATGGAGAAGAGAAGGCTCCAGGGAGACTTGATAGTCGCTTTTCAGTATCTAAAAGGAGGGGAAGGACTCTTTAGCAGGGTCTGTTGTGATAGGGCGAGTGAAATGATTTCAAACTAAAAGAGGGGAGATTTAGGCTGGAAATAAGGCAGAAGTTTGTTACAGTGAGGGTGTGAGTAGTGGAACAGGTTGCCCAAATAAGCGGTGGGTGCCCTGTCCCTGGAGTCATTCCAAGTTAGGCTGGATAGGGCTCTTGTTTCAGAAAGCCTTAAGTGTAGCATTTTGATTTCTGCCTTTTCTTTCTTT